>NW_026970500.1:0-244300 GCF_028390025.1 Pseudophryne corroboree
AGAAAAATGCAATGGTACAAGACAGCTTTTCCTTGCCAATATCTCTCTTTTGCAAAGAGCTGCGCATTGGAAAATTCAGGGCTATGTCGTGTAGATGATGGCCTAACAGGAGGCTTTAAAATTTTCTTTCTAGTGTCCTTCGTTTGGGAGAAAAATGCAAAGGTACAAGACAGCTTTTCCTTGCCAATATCTCTCTTTTGCATAGAGCTGCGCATTGGAAAATTCAGGGCTATGTCGTGTAGATAATGGCCTAACAGGAGGCTTTAAAATTTTAATTCTAGTGTCCTTCGTTTGGGAGAAAAATGCAAAGGTACAAGACAGCTTTTCCTTGCCAATATCTCTCTTTTGCAAAGAGCTGCGCATTGGAAAATTCATGGCTATGCCGTGTAGATGATGGTCTAACAGGAGGCTTTAAAATTTTCTTTCTAGTGTCCTTCGTTTGGGAGAAAAATGCAATGGTACAAGACAGCTTTTCCTTGCCAATACCTCTCTTTTGCAAAGAGCTGGGCTTTGGAAAATTCAGGGCTATGTCGTGTAGATGATGGCCTAACAGGAGGCTTTAAAATTTTCTTTCTAGTGTCCTTCGTTTGGGAGAAAAATGCAATGGTACAATACAGCTTTTCCTTGCCAATATCTCTCTTTTGCAAAGAGCTGCGCATTGGAAAATTCAGGGCTATGTCGTGTAGATGATGGCCTAACAGGAGGCTTTAAAATTTTCTTTCTAGTGTCCTTCGTTTGGGAGAAAAATGCAAAGGTACAAGACTGCTTTTCCTTGCCAATATCTCTCTTTTGCAAAGAGCTACGCATTGGAAAATTCAGGGCTATGTCGTGTAGATGATGGCTTAACAGGAGGCTTTAAAATTTTCTTTCTAGTGACCTTCGTTTGGGAGAAAAATGCAAAGGTACAAGACCGCTTTTCCTTGCCAATATCTCTCTTTTGCAAAAAGCTGCGCATTGGAAAATTCAGGGCTATATCGTGTAGATGATGGCCTAACAGGAGGCTTTAAAATTTCAATTCTAGTGTCCTTCGTTTGGGAGAAAAATGCAAAGGTACAAGACAGCTTTTCCTTGCCAATATCTCTCTTTTGCAAAGAGCTGCGCATTGGAAAATTCATGGCTATGCCGTGTAGATGATGGTCTAACAGGAGGCTTTAAAATTTTCTTTCTAGTGTCCTTCGTTTGGGAGAAAAATGCAATGGTACAAGACAGCTTTTCCTTGCCAATATCTCTCTTTTGCAAAGAGCTGCGCATTGGAAAATTCAGGGCTATGTCGTGTAGATGATGGCCTAACAGGAGGCTTTAAAATTTTCTTTCTAGTGAACTTCGTTTGGGAGAAAAATGCAAAGGTACAAGACAGCTTTTCCTTGCCAATATCTCTCTTTTGCAAAGAGCTGCGCATTGGAAAATTCAGGGCTATGTCGTGTAGATGATGGCCTAACAGGAGGCTTTAAAAATTTCTTTCTTAGTGTCCTTCGTTTGGGAGAAAAATGCAAAGGTACAAGACAGCTTTTCCTTGCCAATATCTCTCTTTTGCAAAGAGCTACGCATTGGAAAATTCAGGGCTATGTCGTGTAGATGATGGCTTAACAGGAGGCTTTAAAATTTTCTTTCTAGTGACCTTCGTTTGGGAGAAAAATGCAAAGGTACAAGACAGCTTTTCCTTGCCAATATCTCTCTTTTGCAAAGAGCTGCGCATTGGAAAATTCAGGGCTATATCGTGTAGATGATGGCCTAACAGGAGGCTTTAAAATTTCAATTCTAGTGTCCTTCGTTTGGGAGAAAAATGCAAAGGTACAAGACAGCTTTTCCTTGCCAATATCTCTCTTTTGCAAAGAGCTGCGCATTGGAAAATTCATGGCTATGCCGTGTAGATGATGGTCTAACAGGAGGCTTTAAAATTTTCTTTCTAGTGTCCTTCGTTTGGGAGAAAAATGCAAAGGTACAAGACAGCTTTTCCTTGCCAATATCTCTCTTTTGCAAAGAGCTGCGCATTGGAAAATTCAGGGCTATGTCGTGTAGATGATGGCCTAACAGGAGGCTTTAAAATTTTCTTTCTAGTGACCTTCGTTTGGGAGAAAAATGCAAAGGTACAAGACAGCTTTTCCTTGCCAATATCTCTCTTTTGCAAAGAGCTGCGCATTGGAAAATTCAGGGCTATGTCGTGTAGATGATGGCCTAACAGGAGGCTTTAAAATTTCAATTCTAGTGTCCTTCGTTTGGGAGAAAAATGCAAAGGTACAAGACAGCTTTTCCTTGCCAATATCTCTCTTTTGCAAAGAGCTGCGCATTGGAAAATTCAGGGCTATGTCGTGTAGATGATGGCCTAACAGGAGGCTTTAAAATTTTCTTTCTAGTGTCCTTCGTTTGGGAGAAAAATGCAATGGTACAAGACAGCTTTTCCTTGCCAATATCTCTCTTTTGCAAAGAGCTGCGCATTGGAAAATTCAGGGCTATGTCGTGTAGATGATGGTCTAACAGGAGGCTTTAAAATTTTCTTTCTAGTGTCCTTCGTTTGGGAGAAAAATGCAATGGTACAAGACAGCTTTTCCTTGCCAATATCTCTCTTTTGCAAAGAGCTGGGCTTTGGAAAATTCAGGGCTATGTCGTGTAGATGATGGCCTAACAGGAGGCTTTAAAATTTTCTTTCTAGTGTCCTTCGTTTGGGAGAAAAATGCAATGGTACAATACAGCTTTTCCTTGCCAATATCTCTCTTTTGCAAAGTGCTGCGCATTGGAAAATTAAGGGCTATGTCGTGTAGATGATGGCCTAACAGGAGGCTTTAAAATTTTCTTTCTAGTGTCCTTCGTTTGGGAGAAAAATGCAAATGTACAAGACAGTTTTTCCTTGCCAATATCTCTCTTTTGCAAAGAGCTGCGCATTGGAAAATTCAGGGCTATATCGTGTAGATGATGGCCTAACAGGAGGCTTTAAAATTTTAATTCTAGTGTCCTTCGTTTGGGAGAAAAATGCAAAGGTACAAGACAGCTTTTCCTTGCCAATATCTCTCTTTTGCAAAGAGCTGCGCATTGGAAAATTCATGGCTATGCCGTGTAGATGATGGTCTAACAGGAGGCTTTAAAATTTTCTTTCTAGTGTCCTTCGTTTGGGAGAAAAATGCAATGGTACAAGACAGCTTTTCCTTGCCAATATCTCTCTTTTGCAAAGAGCTGCGCATTGGAAAATTCAGGGCTATGTCGTGTAGATGATGGCCTAACAGGAGGCTTTAAAATTTTCTTTCTAGTGTCCTTCGTTTGGGAGAAAAATGCAATGGTACAAGACAGCTTTTCCTTGCCAATATCTCTCTTTTGCAAAGAGCTGGGCTTTGGAAAATTCAGGGCTATGTCGTGTAGATGATGGCCTAACAGGAGGCTTTAAAATTTTCTTTCTAGTGTCCTTCGTTTGGGAGAAAAATGCAATGGTACAATACAGCTTTTCCTTGCCAATATCTCTCTTTTGCAAAGTGCTGCGCATTGGAAAATTAAGGGCTATGTCGTGTAGATGATGGCCTAACAGGAGGCTTTAAAATTTTCTTTCTAGTGTCCTTCGTTTGGGAGAAAAATGCAAATGTACAAGACAGTTTTTCCTTGCCAATATCTCTCTTTTGCAAAGAGCTGCGCATTGGAAAATTCAGGGCTATATCGTGTAGATGATGGCCTAACAGGAGGCTTTAAAATTTTAATTCTAGTGTCCTTCGTTTGGGAGAAAAATGCAAAGGTACAAGACAGCTTTTCCTTGCCAATATCTCTCTTTTGCAAAGAGCTGCGCATTGGAAAATTCATGGCTATGCCGTGTAGATGATGGTCTAACAGGAGGCTTTAAAATTTTCTTTCTAGTGTCCTTCGTTTGGGAGAAAAATGCAATGGTACAAGACAGCTTTTCCTTGCCAATATCTCTCTTTTGCAAAGAGCTGCGCATTGGAAAATTCAGGGCTATGTCGTGTAGATGATGGCCTAACAGGAGGCTTTAAAATTTTCTTTCTAGTGTCCTTCGTTTGGGAGAAAAATGCAAAGGTACAAGACAGCTTTTCCTTGCCAATATCTCTCTTTTGCAAAGAGCTACGCATTGGAAAATTCAGGGCTATGTCGTGTAGATGATGGCCTAACAGGAGGCTTTAAAATTTTATTTCTAGTGACCTTCGTTTGGGAGAAAAATGCAAAGGTACAAGACAGCTTTTCCTTGCCAATATCTCTCTTTTGCATAGAGCTGCGCATTGGAAAATTCAGGGCTATGTCGTGTAGATAATGGCCTAACAGGAGGCTTTAAAATCTTAATTCTAGTGTCCTTCGTTTGGGAGAAAAATGCAAAGGTACAAGATAGCTTTTCCTTGCCAATATCTCTCTTTTGCAAAGAGCTGCGCATTGGAAAATTCATGGCTATGCCGTGTAGATGATGGCCTAACAGGAGGCTTTAAAATTTTCTTTCTAGTGTCCTTCGTTTGGGAGAAAAATGCAATGGTACAAGACAGCTTTTCCTTGCCAATATCTCTCTTTTGCAAAGAGCTACGCATTGGAAAATTCAGGGATATGTCGTGTAGATGATGGCCTAACAGGAGGCTTTAAAATTTTCTTTCTAGTGACCTTCGTTTGGGAGAAAAATGCAAAGGTACAAGACAGCTTTTCCTTGCCAATATCTTTCTTTTGCAAAGAGCTACGCATTGGAAAATTCAGGGCTATGTCGTGTAGATGATGGCCTAACAGGAGGCTTTAAAATTTTCTTTCTAGTGACCTTCGTTTGGGAGAAAAATGCAAAGGTACAAGACAGCTTTTCCTTGCCAATATCTCTCTTTTGCAAAGAGCTGCGCATTGGAAAATTCATGGCTATGCCGTGTAGATGATGGTCTAACAGGAGGCTTTAAAATTTTCTTTCTAGTGTCCTTCGTTTGGGAGAAAAATGCAATGGTACAAGACAGCTTTTCCTTGCCAATACCTCTCTTTTGCAAAGAGCTGGGCTTTGGAAAATTCAGGGCTATGTCGTGTAGATGATGGCCTAACAGGAGGCTTTAAAATTTTCTTTCTAGTGTCCTTCGTTTGGGAGAAAAATGCAATGGTACAATACAGCTTTTCCTTGCCAATATCTCTCTTTTGCAAAGAGCTGCGCATTGGAAAATTCAGGGCTATGTCGTGTAGATGATGGCCTAACAGGAGGCTTTAAAATTTTCTTTCTAGTGTCCTTCGTTTGGGAGAAAAATGCAAAGGTACAAGACTGCTTTTCCTTGCCAATATCTCTCTTTTGCAAAGAGCTGCGCATTGGAAAATTCAGGGCTATGTCGTGTAGATGATGGCCTAACAGGAGGCTTTAAAATTTTCTTTCTAGTGAACTTCGTTTGGGAGAAAAATGCAAAGGTACAAGACAGCTTTTCCTTGCCAATATCTCTCTTTTGCAAAGAGCTGCGCATTGGAAAATTCAGGGCTATGTCGTGTAGATGATGGCCTAACAGGAGGCTTTAAAATTTTCTTTCTAGTGTCCTTCGTTTGGGAGAAAAATGCAATGGTACAAGACAGCTTTTCCTTGCCAATATCTCTCTTTTGCAAAGAGCTGCGCATTGGAAAATTCAGGGCTATGTCGTGTAGATGATGGTCTAACAGGAGGCTTTAAAATTTTCTTTCTAGTGTCCTTCGTTTGGGAGAAAAATGCAATGGTACAAGACAGCTTTTCCTTGCCAATATCTCTCTTTTGCAAAGAGCTGCGCATTGGAAAATTCAGGGCTATGTCGTGTAGATGATGGCCTAACAGGAGGCTTTAAAATTTTCTTTCTAGTGTCCTTCGTTTGGGAGAAAAATGCAATGGTACAATACAGCTTTTCCTTGCCAGTATCTCTCTTTTGCAAAGTGCTGCGCATTGGAAAATTCAGGGCTATGTCGTGTAGATGATGGACTAACAGGAGGCTTTAAAATTTTCTTTCTAGTGTCCTTCGTTTGGGAGAAAAATGCAAAGGTACAAGACAGCTTTTCCTTGCCAATATCTCTCTTTTGCAAAGAGCTGCGCATTGGAAAATTCAGGGCTATATCGTGTAGATGATGGCCTAACAGGAGGCTTTAAAATTTTAATTCTAGTGTCCTTCGTTTGGGAGAAAAATGCAAAGGTACAAGACAGCTTTTCCTTGCCAATATCTCTCTTTTGCAAAGAGCTGCGCATTGGAAAATTCATGGCTATGCCGTGTAGATGATGGTCTAACAGGAGGCTTTAAAATTTTCTTTCTAGTGTCCTTCGTTTGGGAGAAAAATGCAATGGTACAAGACAGCTTTTCCTTGCCAATATCTCTCTTTTGCAAAGAGCTGCGCATTGGAAAATTCAGGGCTATGTCGTGTAGATGATGGCCTAACAGGAGGCTTTAAAATTTTCTTTCTAGTGTCCTTCGTTTGGGAGAAAAATGCAAAGGTACAAGACAGCTTTTCCTTGCCAATATCTCTCTTTTGCATAGAGCTGCGCATTGGAAAATTCAGGGCTATGTCGTGTAGATAATGGCCTAACAGGAGGCTTTAAAATTTTAATTCTAGTGTCCTTCGTTTGGGAGAAAAATGCAAAGGTACAAGACAGCTTTTCCTTGCCAATATCTCTCTTTTGCAAAGAGCTGCGCATTGGAAAATTCATGGCTATGCCGTGTAGATGATGGTCTAACAGGAGGCTTTAAAATTTTCTTTCTAGTGTCCTTCGTTTGGGAGAAAAATGCAATGGTACAAGACAGCTTTTCCTTGCCAATACCTCTCTTTTGCAAAGAGCTGGGCTTTGGAAAATTCAGGGCTATGTCGTGTAGATGATGGCCTAACAGGAGGCTTTAAAATTTTCTTTCTAGTGTCCTTCGTTTGGGAGAAAAATGCAATGGTACAATACAGCTTTTCCTTGCCAATATCTCTCTTTTGCAAAGAGCTGCGCATTGGAAAATTCAGGGCTATGTCGTGTAGATGATGGCCTAACAGGAGGCTTTAAAATTTTCTTTCTAGTGTCCTTCGTTTGGGAGAAAAATGCAAAGGTACAAGACTGCTTTTCCTTGCCAATATCTCTCTTTTGCAAAGAGCTACGCATTGGAAAATTCAGGGCTATGTCGTGTAGATGATGGCTTAACAGGAGGCTTTAAAATTTTCTTTCTAGTGACCTTCGTTTGGGAGAAAAATGCAAAGGTACAAGACCGCTTTTCCTTGCCAATATCTCTCTTTTGCAAAAAGCTGCGCATTGGAAAATTCAGGGCTATATCGTGTAGATGATGGCCTAACAGGAGGCTTTAAAATTTCAATTCTAGTGTCCTTCGTTTGGGAGAAAAATGCAAAGGTACAAGACAGCTTTTCCTTGCCAATATCTCTCTTTTGCAAAGAGCTGCGCATTGGAAAATTCATGGCTATGCCGTGTAGATGATGGTCTAACAGGAGGCTTTAAAATTTTCTTTCTAGTGTCCTTCGTTTGGGAGAAAAATGCAATGGTACAAGACAGCTTTTCCTTGCCAATATCTCTCTTTTGCAAAGAGCTGCGCATTGGAAAATTCAGGGCTATGTCGTGTAGATGATGGCCTAACAGGAGGCTTTAAAATTTTCTTTCTAGTGAACTTCGTTTGGGAGAAAAATGCAAAGGTACAAGACAGCTTTTCCTTGCCAATATCTCTCTTTTGCAAAGAGCTGCGCATTGGAAAATTCAGGGCTATGTCGTGTAGATGATGGCCTAACAGGAGGCTTTAAAAATTTCTTTCTTAGTGTCCTTCGTTTGGGAGAAAAATGCAAAGGTACAAGACAGCTTTTCCTTGCCAATATCTCTCTTTTGCAAAGAGCTACGCATTGGAAAATTCAGGGCTATGTCGTGTAGATGATGGCTTAACAGGAGGCTTTAAAATTTTCTTTCTAGTGACCTTCGTTTGGGAGAAAAATGCAAAGGTACAAGACAGCTTTTCCTTGCCAATATCTCTCTTTTGCAAAGAGCTGCGCATTGGAAAATTCAGGGCTATATCGTGTAGATGATGGCCTAACAGGAGGCTTTAAAATTTCAATTCTAGTGTCCTTCGTTTGGGAGAAAAATGCAAAGGTACAAGACAGCTTTTCCTTGCCAATATCTCTCTTTTGCAAAGAGCTGCGCATTGGAAAATTCATGGCTATGCCGTGTAGATGATGGTCTAACAGGAGGCTTTAAAATTTTCTTTCTAGTGTCCTTCGTTTGGGAGAAAAATGCAAAGGTACAAGACAGCTTTTCCTTGCCAATATCTCTCTTTTGCAAAGAGCTGCGCATTGGAAAATTCAGGGCTATGTCGTGTAGATGATGGCCTAACAGGAGGCTTTAAAATTTTCTTTCTAGTGTCCTTCGTTTGGGAGAAAAATGCAATGGTACAAGACAGCCTTTCCTTGCCAATATCTCTCTTTTGCAAAGAGCTGCGCATTGGAAAATTCAGGGCTATGTCGTGTAGATGGTGGTCTAACAGGAGGCTTTAAAATTTTCTTTCTAGTGTCCTTCGTTTGGGAGAAAAATGCAATGGTACAAGACAGCTTTTCCTTGCCAATATCTCTCTTTTGCAAAGAGCTGGGCTTTGGAAAATTCAGGGCTATGTCGTGTAGATGATAGCCTAACAGGAGGCTTTAAAATTTTCTTTCTAGTGTCCTTCGTTTGGGAGAAAAATGCAATGGTACAATACAGCTTTTCCTTGCCAATATCTCTCTTTTGCAAAGTGCTGCGCATTGGAAAATTAAGGGCTATGTCGTGTAGATGATGGCCTAACAGGAGGCTTTAAAATTTTCTTTCTAGTGTCCTTCGTTTGGGAGAAAAATGCAAATGTACAAGACAGCTTTTCCTTGCCAATATCTCTCTTTTGCAAAGAGCTGCGCATTGGAAAATTCAGGGCTATGTCGTGTAGATGATGGCCTAACAGGAGGCTTTAAAATTTTAATTCTAGTGTCCTTCGTTTGGGAGAAAAATGCAAAGGTACAAGACAGCTTTTCCTTGCCAATATCTCTCTTTTGCAAAGAGCTGCGCATTGGAAAATTCATGGCTATGCCGTGTAGATGATGGTCTAACAGGAGGCTTTAAAATTTTCTTTCTAGTGTCCTTCGTTTGGGAGAAAAATGCAATGGTACAAGACAGCTTTTCCTTGCCAATATCTCTCTTTTGCAAAGAGCTGCGCATTGGAAAATTCAGGGCTATGTCGTGTAGATGATGGCCTAACAGGAGGCTTTAAAATTTTCTTTCTAGTGTCCTTCGTTTGGGAGAAAAATGCAAAGGTACAAGACAGCTTTTCCTTGCCAATATCTCTCTTTTGCAAAGAGCTACGCATTGGAAAATTCAGGGCTATGTCGTGTAGATGATGGCCTAACAGGAGGCTTTAAAATTTTCTTTCTAGTGACCTTCGTTTGGGAGAAAAATGCAAAGGTACAAGACAGCTTTTCCTTGCCAATATCTCTCTTTTGCATAGAGCTGCGCATTGGAAAATTCAGGGCTATGTCGTGTAGATAATGGCCTAACAGGAGGCTTTAAAATCTTAATTCTAGTGTCCTTCGTTTGGGAGAAAAATGCAAAGGTACAAGATAGCTTTTCCTTGCCAATATCTCTCTTTTGCAAAGAGCTGCGCATTGGAAAATTCATGGCTATGCCGTGTAGATGATGGCCTAACAGGAGGCTTTAAAATTTTCTTTCTAGTGTCCTTCGTTTGGGAGAAAAATGCAATGGTACAAGACAGCTTTTCCTTGCCAATATCTCTCTTTTGCAAAGAGCTACGCATTGGAAAATTCAGGGATATGTCGTGTAGATGATGGCCTAACAGGAGGCTTTAAAATTTTCTTTCTAGTGACCTTCGTTTGGGAGAAAAATGCAAAGGTACAAGACAGCTTTTCCTTGCCAATATCTTTCTTTTGCAAAGAGCTACGCATTGGAAAATTCAGGGCTATGTCGTGTAGATGATGGCCTAACAGGAGGCTTTAAAATTTTCTTTCTAGTGACCTTCGTTTGGGAGAAAAATGCAAAGGTACAAGACAGCTTTTCCTTGCCAATATCTCTCTTTTGCAAAGAGCTACGCATTGGAAAATTCAGGGCTATGTCGTGTAGATGATGGCCTAACAGGAGGCTTTAAAATTTTCTTTCTAGTGACCTTCGTTTGGGAGAAAAATGCAAAGGTACAAGACAGCTTGTCCTTGCCAATATCTCTCTTTTGCAAAGAGCTGCGCATTGGAAAATTCAGGCCTATGTCGTGTAGATGATGTCCTAACAGGAGGCTTTAAAATTTTAATTCTAGTGTCCTTCGTTTGGGAGAAAAATGCAAAGGTACAAGACAGCTTTTCCTTGCCAATATCTCTCTTTTGCAAAGAGCTGCGCATTGGAAAATTCATGGCTATGCCGTGTAGATGATGGTCTAACAGGAGGCTTTAAAATTTTCTTTCTAGTGTCCTTCGTTTGGGAGAAAAATGCAATGGTACAAGACAGCTTTTCCTTGCCAATACCTCTCTTTTGCAAAGAGCTGGGCTTTGGAAAATTCAGGGCTATGTCGTGTAGATGATGGCCTAACAGGAGGCTTTAAAATTTTCTTTCTAGTGTCCTTCGTTTGGGAGAAAAATGCAATGGTACAATACAGCTTTTCCTTGCCAATATCTCTCTTTTGCAAAGAGCTGCGCATTGGAAAATTCAGGGCTATGTCGTGTAGATGATGGCCTAACAGGAGGCTTTAAAATTTTCTTTCTAGTGTCCTTCGTTTGGGAGAAAAATGCAAAGGTACAAGACTGCTTTTCCTTGCCAATATCTCTCTTTTGCAAAGAGCTGCGCATTGGAAAATTCAGGGCTATGTCGTGTAGATGATGGCCTAACAGGAGGCTTTAAAATTTTCTTTCTAGTGAACTTCGTTTGGGAGAAAAATGCAAAGGTACAAGACAGCTTTTCCTTGCCAATATCTCTCTTTTGCAAAGAGCTGCGCATTGGAAAATTCAGGGCTATGTCGTGTAGATGATGGCCTAACAGGAGGCTTTAAAATTTTCTTTCTAGTGTCCTTCGTTTGGGAGAAAAATGCAATGGTACAAGACAGCTTTTCCTTGCCAATATCTCTCTTTTGCAAAGAGCTGCGCATTGGAAAATTCAGGGCTATGTCGTGTAGATGATGGTCTAACAGGAGGCTTTAAAATTTTCTTTCTAGTGTCCTTCGTTTGGGAGAAAAATGCAATGGTACAAGACAGCTTTTCCTTGCCAATATCTCTCTTTTGCAAAGAGCTGGGCTTTGGAAAATTCAGGGCTATGTCGTGTAGATGATGGCCTAACAGGAGGCTTTAACATTTTCTTTCTAGTGTCCTTCGTTTGGGAGAAAAATGCAATGGTACAATACAGCTTTTCCTTGCCAGTATCTCTCTTTTGCAAAGTGCTGCGCATTGGAAAATTCAGGGCTATGTCGTGTAGATGATGGACTAACAGGAGGCTTTAAAATTTTCTTTCTAGTGTCCTTCGTTTGGGAGAAAAATGCAAAGGTACAAGACAGCTTTTCCTTGCCAATATCTCTCTTTTGCAAAGAGCTGCGCATTGGAAAATTCAGGGCTATATCGTGTAGATGATGGCCTAACAGGAGGCTTTAAAATTTTAATTCTAGTGTCCTTCGTTTGGGAGAAAAATGCAAAGGTACAAGACAGCTTTTCCTTGCCAATATCTCTCTTTTGCAAAGAGCTGCGCATTGGAAAATTCATGGCTATGCCGTGTAGATGATGGTCTAACAGGAGGCTTTAAAATTTTCTTTCTAGTGTCCTTCGTTTGGGAGAAAAATGCAATGGTACAAGACAGCTTTTCCTTGCCAATATCTCTCTTTTGCAAAGAGCTGCGCATTGGAAAATTCAGGGCTATGTCGTGTAGATGATGGCCTAACAGGAGGCTTTAAAATTTTCTTTCTAGTGTCCTTCGTTTGGGAGAAAAATGCAAAGGTACAAGACAGCTTTTCCTTGCCAATATCTCTCTTTTGCATAGAGCTGCGCATTGGAAAATTCAGGGCTATGTCGTGTAGATAATGGCCTAACAGGAGGCTTTAAAATTTTAATTCTAGTGTCCTTCGTTTGGGAGAAAAATGCAAAGGTACAAGACAGCTTTTCCTTGCCAATATCTCTCTTTTGCAAAGAGCTGCGCATTGGAAAATTCATGGCTATGCCGTGTAGATGATGGTCTAACAGGAGGCTTTAAAATTTTCTTTCTAGTGTCCTTCGTTTGGGAGAAAAATGCAATGGTACAAGACAGCTTTTCCTTGCCAATACCTCTCTTTTGCAAAGAGCTGGGCTTTGGAAAATTCAGGGCTATGTCGTGTAGATGATGGCCTAACAGGAGGCTTTAAAATTTTCTTTCTAGTGTCCTTCGTTTGGGAGAAAAATGCAATGGTACAATACAGCTTTTCCTTGCCAATATCTCTCTTTTGCAAAGAGCTGCGCATTGGAAAATTCAGGGCTATGTCGTGTAGATGATGGCCTAACAGGAGGCTTTAAAATTTTCTTTCTAGTGTCCTTCGTTTGGGAGAAAAATGCAAAGGTACAAGACAGCTTTTCCTTGCCAATATCTCTCTTTTGCAAAGAGCTACGCATTGGAAAATTCAGGGCTATGTCGTGTAGATGATGGCTTAACAGGAGGCTTTACAATTTTCTTTCTAGTGTCCTTCGTTTGGGAGAAAAATGCAATGGTACAAGACAGCTTTTCCTTGCCAATACCTCTCTTTTGCAAAGAGCTGGGCTTTGGAAAATTCAGGGCTATGTCGTGTAGATGATGGCCTAACAGGAGGCTTTAAAATTTTCTTTCTAGTGTCCTTCGTTTGGGAGAAAAATGCAATGGTACAATACAGCTTTTCCTTGCCAATATCTCTCTTTTGCAAAGAGCTGCGCATTGGAAAATTCAGGGCTATGTCGTGTAGATGATGGCCTAACAGGAGGCTTTAAAATTTTCTTTCTAGTGTCCTTCGTTTGGGAGAAAAATGCAAAGGTACAAGACTGCTTTTCCTTGCCAATATCTCTCTTTTGCAAAGAGCTGCGCATTGGAAAATTCAGGGCTATGTCGTGTAGATGATGGCCTAACAGGAGGCTTTAAAATTTTCTTTCTAGTGAACTTCGTTTGGGAGAAAAATGCAAAGGTACAAGACAGCTTTTCCTTGCCAATATCTCTCTTTTGCAAAGAGCTGCGCATTGGAAAATTCAGGGCTATGTCGTGTAGATGATGGCCTAACAGGAGGCTTTAAAATTTTCTTTCTAGTGTCCTTCGTTTGGGAGAAAAATGCAATGGTACAAGACAGCTTTTCCTTGCCAATATCTCTCTTTTGCAAAGAGCTGCGCATTGGAAAATTCAGGGCTATGTCGTGTAGATGATGGTCTAACAGGAGGCTTTAAAATTTTCTTTCTAGTGTCCTTCGTTTGGGAGAAAAATGCAATGGTACAAGACAGCTTTTCCTTGCCAGTATCTCTCTTTTGCAAAGTGCTGCGCATTGGAAAATTCAGGGCTATGTCGTGTAGATGATGGACTAACAGGAGGCTTTAAAATTTTCTTTCTAGTGTCCTTCGTTTGGGAGAAAAATGCAAAGGTACAAGACAGCTTTTCCTTGCCAATATCTCTCTTTTGCAAAGAGCTGCGCATTGGAAAATTCAGGGCTATATCGTGTAGATGATGGCCTAACAGGAGGCTTTAAAATTTTAATTCTAGTGTCCTTCGTTTGGGAGAAAAATGCAAAGGTACAAGACAGCTTTTCCTTGCCAATATCTCTCTTTTGCAAAGAGCTGCGCATTGGAAAATTCATGGCTATGCCGTGTAGATGATGGTCTAACAGGAGGCTTTAAAATTTTCTTTCTAGTGTCCTTCGTTTGGGAGAAAAATGCAATGGTACAAGACAGCTTTTCCTTGCCAATATCTCTCTTTTGCAAAGAGCTGCGCATTGGAAAATTCAGGGCTATGTCGTGTAGATGATGGCCTAACAGGAGGCTTTAAAATTTTCTTTCTAGTGTCCTTCGTTTGGGAGAAAAATGCAAAGGTACAAGACAGCTTTTCCTTGCCAATATCTCTCTTTTGCATAGAGCTGCGCATTGGAAAATTCATGGCTATGCCGTGTAGATGATGGTCTAACAGGAGGCTTTAAAATTTTCTTTCTAGTGTCCTTCGTTTGGGAGAAAAATGCAATGGTACAAGACAGCTTTTCCTTGCCAATACCTCTCTTTTGCAAAGAGCTGGGCTTTGGAAAATTCAGGGCTATGTCGTGTAGATGATGGCCTAACAGGAGGCTTTAAAATTTTCTTTCTAGTGTCCTTCGTTTGGGAGAAAAATGCAATGGTACAATACAGCTTTTCCTTGCCAATATCTCTCTTTTGCAAAGAGCTGCGCATTGGAAAATTCAGGGCTATGTCGTGTAGATGATGGCCTAACAGGAGGCTTTAAAATTTTCTTTCTAGTGTCCTTCGTTTGGGAGAAAAATGCAAAGGTACAAGACAGCTTTTCCTTGCCAATATCTCTCTTTTGCAAAGAGCTACGCATTGGAAAATTCAGGGCTATGTCGTGTAGATGATGGCTTAACAGGAGGCTTTACAATTTTCTTTCTAGTGATCTTCGTTTGGGAGAAAAATGCAAAGGTACAAGACAGCTTTTCCTTGCCAATATCTCTCTTTTGCAAAGAGCTGCGCATTGGAAAATTCAGGGCTATGTCGTGTAGATGATGGCCTAACAGGAGGCTTTAAAATTTTCTTTCTAGTGTCCTTCGTTTGGGAGAAAAATGCAAAGGTACAAGACTGCTTTTCCTTGCCAATATCTCTCTTTTGCAAAGAGCTACGCATTGGAAAATTCAGGGCTATGTCGTGTAGATGATGGCTTAACAGGAGGCTTTAAAATTTTCTTTCTAGTGACCTTCGTTTGGGAGAAAAATGCAAAGGTACAAGACCGCTTTTCCTTGCCAATATCTCTCTTTTGCAAAAAGCTGCGCATTGGAAAATTCAGTGCTATATCGTGTAGATGATGGCCTAACAGGAGGCTTTAAAATTTCAATTCTAGTGTCCTTCGTTTGGGAGAAAAATGCAAAGGTACAAGACAGCTTTTCCTTGCCAATATCTCTCTTTTGCAAAGAGCTGCGCATTGGAAAATTCATGGCTATGCCGTGTAGATGATGGTCTAACAGGAGGCTTTAAAATTTTCTTTCTAGTGTCCTTCGTTTGGGAGAAAAATGCAATGGTACAAGACAGCTTTTCCTTGCCAATATCTCTCTTTTGCAAAGAGCTGCGCATTGGAAAATTCAGGGCTATGTCGTGTAGATGATGGCCTAACAGGAGGCTTTAAAATTTTCTTTCTAGTGAACTTCGTTTGGGAGAAAAATGCAAAGGTACAAGACAGCTTTTCCTTGCCAATATCTCTCTTTTGCAAAGAGCTGCGCATTGGAAAATTCAGGGCTATGTCGTGTAGATGATGGCCTAACAGGAGGCTTTAAAATTTTCTTTCTAGTGTCCTTCGTTTGGGAGAAAAATGCAATGGTACAAGACAGCTTTTCCTTGCCAATATCTCTCTTTTGCAAAGAGCTGCGCATTGGAAAATTCAGGGCTATGTCGTGTAGATGATGGTCTAACAGGAGGCTTTAAAATTTTCTTTCTAGTGTCCTTCGTTTGGGAGAAAAATGCAATGGTACAAGACTGCTTTTCCTTGCCAATATCTCTCTTTTGCAAAGAGCTGGGCTTTGGAAAATTCAGGGCTATGTCGTGTAGATGATGGCCTAACAGGAGGCTTTAAAATTTTCTTTCTAGTGTCCTTCGTTTGGGAGAAAAATGCAATGGTACAATACAGCTTTTCCTTGCCAGTATCTCTCTTTTGCAAAGTGCTGCGCATTGGAAAATTCAGGGCTATGTCGTGTAGATGATGGCCTAACAGGAGGCTTTAAAATTTTCTTTCTAGTGTCCTTCGTTTGGGAGAAAAATGCAAAGGTACAAGACAGCTTTTCCTTGCCAATATCTCTCTTTTGCAAAGAGCTGCGCATTGGAAAATTCATGGCTATGCCGTGTAGATGATGGTCTAACAGGAGGCTTTAAAATTTTCTTTCTAGTGTCCTTCGTTTGGGAGAAAAATGCAATGGTACAAGACAGATTTTCCTTGCCAATATCTCTCTTTTGCAAAGAGCTGCGCATTGGAAAATTCAGGGCTATGTCGTGTAGATGATGGCCTAACAGGAGGCTTTAAAATTTTCTTTCTAGTGTCCTTCGTTTGGGAGAAAAATGCAAAGGTACAAGACAGCTTTTCCTTGCCAATATCTCTCTTTTGCAAAGAGCTACGCATTGGAAAATTCAGGGCTATGTCGTGTAGATGATGGCCTAACAGGAGGCTTTAAAATTTTCTTTCTAGTGACCTTCGTTTGGGAGAAAAATGCAAAGGTACAAGACAGCTTTTCCTTGCCAATATCTCTCTTTTGCATAGAGCTGCGCATTGGAAAATTCAGGGCTATGTCGTGTAGATAATGGCCTAACAGGAGGCTTTAAAATTTTAATTCTAGTGTCCTTCGTTTGGGAGAAAAATGCAAAGGTACAAGATAGCTTTTCCTTGCCAATATCTCTCTTTTGCAAAGAGCTGCGCATTGGAAAATTCATGGCTATGCCGTGTAGATGATGGTCTAACAGGAGGCTTTAAAATTTTCTTTCTAGTGTCCTTCGTTTGGGAGAAAAATGCAATGGTACAAGACAGCTTTTCCTTGCCAATATCTCTCTTTTGCAAAGAGCTGCGCATTGGAAAATTCAGGGCTATGTCGTGTAGATGATGGCCTAACAGGAGGCTTTAAAATTTTCTTTCTAGTGTCCTTCGTTTGGGAGAAAAATGCAAAGGTACAAGACAGCTTTTCCTTGCCAATATCTCTCTTTTGCATAGAGCTGCGCATTGGAAAATTCAGGGCTATGTCGTGTAGATAATGGCCTAACAGGAGGCTTTAAAATTTTAATTCTAGTGTCCTTCGTTTGGGAGAAAAATGCAAAGGTACAAGACAGCTTTTCCTTGCCAATATCTCTCTTTTGCAAAGAGCTGCGCATTGGAAAATTCATGGCTATGCCGTGTAGATGATGGTCTAACAGGAGGCTTTAAAATTTTCTTTCTAGTGTCCTTCGTTTGGGAGAAAAATGCAATGGTACAAGACAGCTTTTCCTTGCCAATACCTCTCTTTTGCAAAGAGCTGGGCTTTGGAAAATTCAGGGCTATGTCGTCTAGATGATGGCCTAACAGGAGGCTTTAAAATTTTCTTTCTAGTGTCCTTCGTTTGGGAGAAAAATGCAATGGTACAATACAGCTTTTCCTTGCCAATATCTCTCTTTTGCAAAGAGCTGCGCATTGGAAAATTCAGGGCTATGTCGTGTAGATGATGGCCTAACAGGAGGCTTTAAAATTTTCTTTCTAGTGTCCTTCGTTTGGGAGAAAAATGCAAAGGTACAAGACAGCTTTTCCTTGCCAATATCTCTCTTTTGCAAAGAGCTACGCATTGGAAAATTCAGGGCTATGTCGTGTAGATGATGGCTTAACAGGAGGCTTTACAATTTTCTTTCTAGTGTCCTTCGTTTGGGAGAAAAATGCAATGGTACAAGACAGCTTTTCCTTGCCAATACCTCTCTTTTGCAAAGAGCTGGGCTTTGGAAAATTCAGGGCTATGTCGTGTAGATGATGGCCTAACAGGAGGCTTTAAAATTTTCTTTCTAGTGTCCTTCGTTTGGGAGAAAAATGCAATGGTACAATACAGCTTTTCCTTGCCAATATCTCTCTTTTGCAAAGAGCTGCGCATTGGAAAATTCAGGGCTATGTCGTGTAGATGATGGCCTAACAGGAGGCTTTAAAATTTTCTTTCTAGTGTCCTTCGTTTGGGAGAAAAATGCAAAGGTACAAGACTGCTTTTCCTTGCCAATATCTCTCTTTTGCAAAGAGCTGCGCATTGGAAAATTCAGGGCTATGTCGTGTAGATGATGGCCTAACAGGAGGCTTTAAAATTTTCTTTCTAGTGAACTTCGTTTGGGAGAAAAATGCAAAGGTACAAGACAGCTTTTCCTTGCCAATATCTCTCTTTTGCAAAGAGCTGCGCATTGGAAAATTCAGGGCTATGTCGTGTAGATGATGGCCTAACAGGAGGCTTTAAAATTTTCTTTCTAGTGTCCTTCGTTTGGGAGAAAAATGCAATGGTACAAGACAGCTTTTCCTTGCCAATATCTCTCTTTTGCAAAGAGCTGCGCATTGGAAAATTCAGGGCTATGTCGTGTAGATGATGGTCTAACAGGAGGCTTTAAAATTTTCTTTCTAGTGTCCTTCGTTTGGGAGAAAAATGCAATGGTACAAGACAGCTTTTCCTTGCCAGTATCTCTCTTTTGCAAAGTGCTGCGCATTGGAAAATTCAGGGCTATGTCGTGTAGATGATGGACTAACAGGAGGCTTTAAAATTTTCTTTCTAGTGTCCTTCGTTTGGGAGAAAAATGCAAAGGTACAAGACAGCTTTTCCTTGCCAATATCTCTCTTTTGCAAAGAGCTGCGCATTGGAAAATTCAGGGCTATATCGTGTAGATGATGGCCTAACAGGAGGCTTTAAAATTTTAATTCTAGTGTCCTTCGTTTGGGAGAAAAATGCAAAGGTACAAGACAGCTTTTCCTTGCCAATATCTCTCTTTTGCAAAGAGCTGCGCATTGGAAAATTCATGGCTATGCCGTGTAGATGATGGTCTAACAGGAGGCTTTAAAATTTTCTTTCTAGTGTCCTTCGTTTGGGAGAAAAATGCAATGGTACAAGACAGCTTTTCCTTGCCAATACCTCTCTTTTGCAAAGAGCTGGGCTTTGGAAAATTCAGGGCTATGTCGTGTAGATGATGGCCTAACAGGAGGCTTTAAAATTTTCTTTCTAGTGTCCTTCGTTTGGGAGAAAAATGCAATGGTACAATACAGCTTTTCCTTGCCAATATCTCTCTTTTGCAAAGAGCTGCGCATTGGAAAATTCAGGGCTATGTCGTGTAGATGATGGCCTAACAGGAGGCTTTAAAATTTTCTTTCTAGTGTCCTTCGTTTGGGAGAAAAATGCAAAGGTACAAGACAGCTTTTCCTTGCCAATATCTCTCTTTTGCAAAGAGCTACGCATTGGAAAATTCAGGGCTATGTCGTGTAGATGATGGCTTAACAGGAGGCTTTACAATTTTCTTTCTAGTGATCTTCGTTTGGGAGAAAAATGCAAAGGTACAAGACAGCTTTTCCTTGCCAATATCTCTCTTTTGCAAAGAGCTGCGCATTGGAAAATTCAGGGCTATGTCGTGTAGATGATGGCCTAACAGGAGGCTTTAAAATTTTCTTTCTAGTGTCCTTCGTTTGGGAGAAAAATGCAAAGGTACAAGACTGCTTTTCCTTGCCAATATCTCTCTTTTGCAAAGAGCTACGCATTGGAAAATTCAGGGCTATGTCGTGTAGATGATGGCTTAACAGGAGGCTTTAAAATTTTCTTTCTAGTGACCTTCGTTTGGGAGAAAAATGCAAAGGTACAAGACCGCTTTTCCTTGCCAATATCTCTCTTTTGCAAAAAGCTGCGCATTGGAAAATTCAGTGCTATATCGTGTAGATGATGGCCTAACAGGAGGCTTTAAAATTTCAATTCTAGTGTCCTTCGTTTGGGAGAAAAATGCAAAGGTACAAGACAGCTTTTCCTTGCCAATATCTCTCTTTTGCAAAGAGCTGCGCATTGGAAAATTCATGGCTATGCCGTGTAGATGATGGTCTAACAGGAGGCTTTAAAATTTTCTTTCTAGTGTCCTTCGTTTGGGAGAAAAATGCAATGGTACAAGACAGCTTTTCCTTGCCAATATCTCTCTTTTGCAAAGAGCTGCGCATTGGAAAATTCAGGGCTATGTCGTGTAGATGATGGCCTAACAGGAGGCTTTAAAATTTTCTTTCTAGTGAACTTCGTTTGGGAGAAAAATGCAAAGGTACAAGACAGCTTTTCCTTGCCAATATCTCTCTTTTGCAAAGAGCTGCGCATTGGAAAATTCAGGGCTATGTCGTGTAGATGATGGCCTAACAGGAGGCTTTAAAATTTTCTTTCTAGTGTCCTTCGTTTGGGAGAAAAATGCAATGGTACAAGACAGCTTTTCCTTGCCAATATCTCTCTTTTGCAAAGAGCTGCGCATTGGAAAATTCAGGGCTATGTCGTGTAGATGATGGTCTAACAGGAGGCTTTAAAATTTTCTTTCTAGTGTCCTTCGTTTGGGAGAAAAATGCAATGGTACAAGACTGCTTTTCCTTGCCAATATCTCTCTTTTGCAAAGAGCTGGGCTTTGGAAAATTCAGGGCTATGTCGTGTAGATGATGGCCTAACAGGAGGCTTTAAAATTTTCTTTCTAGTGTCCTTCGTTTGGGAGAAAAATGCAATGGTACAATACAGCTTTTCCTTGCCAGTATCTCTCTTTTGCAAAGTGCTGCGCATTGGAAAATTCAGGGCTATGTCGTGTAGATGATGGCCTAACAGGAGGCTTTAAAATTTTCTTTCTAGTGTCCTTCGTTTGGGAGAAAAATGCAAAGGTACAAGACAGCTTTTCCTTGCCAATATCTCTCTTTTGCAAAGAGCTGCGCATTGGAAAATTCATGGCTATGCCGTGTAGATGATGGTCTAACAGGAGGCTTTAAAATTTTCTTTCTAGTGTCCTTCGTTTGGGAGAAAAATGCAATGGTACAAGACAGCTTTTCCTTGCCAATATCTCTCTTTTGCAAAGAGCTGCGCATTGGAAAATTCAGGGCTATGTCGTGTAGATGATGGCCTAACAGGAGGCTTTAAAATTTTCTTTCTAGTGTCCTTCGTTTGGGAGAAAAATGCAAAGGTACAAGACAGCTTTTCCTTGCCAATATCTCTCTTTTGCAAAGAGCTACGCATTGGAAAATTCAGGGCTATGTCGTGTAGATGATGGCCTAACAGGAGGCTTTAAAATTTTCTTTCTAGTGACCTTCGTTTGGGAGAAAAATGCAAAGGTACAAGACAGCTTTTCCTTGCCAATATCTCTCTTTTGCATAGAGCTGCGCATTGGAAAATTCAGGGCTATGTCGTGTAGATAATGGCCTAACAGGAGGCTTTAAAATTTTAATTCTAGTGTCCTTCGTTTGGGAGAAAAATGCAAAGGTACAAGATAGCTTTTCCTTGCCAATATCTCTCTTTTGCAAAGAGCTGCGCATTGGAAAATTCATGGCTATGCCGTGTAGATGATGGCCTAACAGGAGGCTTTAAAATTTTCTTTCTAGTGTCCTTCGTTTGGGAGAAAAATGCAATGGTACAAGACAGCTTTTCCTTGCCAATATCTCTCTTTTGCAAAGAGCTACGCATTGGAAAATTCAGGGATATGTCGTGTAGATGATGGCCTAACAGGAGGCTTTAAAATTTTCTTTCTAGTGACCTTCGTTTGGGAGAAAAATGCAAAGGTACAAGACAGCTTTTCGTTGCCAATATCTCTCTTTTGCAAAGAGCTACGCATTGGAAAATTCAGGGCTATGTCGTGTAGATGATGGCCTAACAGGAGGCTTTAAAATTTTCTTTCTAGTGACCTTCGTTTGGGAGAAAAATGCAAAGGTACAAGACAGCTTGTCCTTGCCAATATCTCTCTTTTGCAAAGAGCTGCGCATTGGAAAATTCAGGGCTATGTCGTGTAGATGATTGCCTAACAGGAGGCTTTAAAATTTTAATTCTAGTGTCCTTCGTTTGGGAGAAAAATGCAAAGGTACAAGACAGCTTTTCCTTGCCAATATCTCTCTTTTGCAAAGAGCTACGCATTGGAAAATTCAGGGCTATGTCGTGTAGATGATGGCTTAACAGGAGGCTTTAAAATTTTCTTTCTAGTGACCTTCGTTTGGGAGAAAAATGCAAAGGTACAAGACAGCTTTTCCTTGCCAATATCTCTCTTTTGCAAAGAGCTGCGCATTGGAAAATTCAGGGCTATATCGTGTAGATGATGGCCTAACAGGAGGCTTTAAAATTTCAATTCTAGTGTCCTTCGTTTGGGAGAAAAATGCAAAGGTACAAGACAGCTTTTCCTTGCCAATATCTCTCTTTTGCAAAGAGCTGCGCATTGGAAAATTCATGGCTATGCCGTGTAGATGATGGTCTAACAGGAGGCTTTAAAATTTTCTTTCTAGTGTCCTTCGTTTGGGAGAAAAATGCAATGGTACAAGACAGCTTTTCCTTGCCAATATCTCTCTTTTGCAAAGAGCTGCGCATTGGAAAATTCAGGGCTATGTCGTGTAGATGATGGCCTAACAGGAGGCTTTAAAATTTTCTTTCCCAAACTTCGTTTGGAAGAAAAATGCAAAGGTACAAGACAGCTTTTCCTTGCCAATATCTCTCTTTTGCAAAGAGCTGCGCATTGGAAAATTCAGGGCTATGTCGTGTAGATGATGGCCTAACAGGAGGCTTTAAAATTTTCTTTCTAGTGTCCTTCGTTTGGGAGAAAAATGCAATGGTACAAGACAGCTTTTCCTTGCCAATATCTCTCTTTTGCAAAGAGCTGCGCATTGGAAAATTCAGGGCTATGTCGTGTAGATGATGGTCTAACAGGAGGCTTTAAAATTTTCTTTCTAGTGTCCTTCGTTTGGGAGAAAAATGCAATGGTACAAGACAGCTTTTCCTTGCCAATATCTCTCTTTTGCAAAGAGCTGGGCTTTGGAAAATTCAGGGCTATGTCGTGTAGATGATGGCCTAACAGGAGGCTTTAAAATTTTCTTTCTAGTGTCCTTCGTTTGGGAGAAAAACGCAATGGTACAATACAGCTTTTCCTTGCCAATATCTCTCTTTTGCAAAGAGCTGCGCATTGGAAAATTCAGGGCTATGTCGTGTAGATGATGGCCTAACAGGAGGCTTTAAAATTTTCTTTCTAGTGTCCTTCGTTTGGGAGAAAAATGGAAAGGTACAAGACAGCTTTTCCTTGCCAATATCTCTCTTTTGCAAAGAGCTGCGCATTGGAAAATTCAGGGCTATATCGTGTAGATGATGGCCTAACAGGAGGCTTTAAAATTTTAATTCTAGTGTCCTTCGTTTGGGAGAAAAATGCAAAGGTACAAGACAGCTTTTCCTTGCCAATATCTCTATTTTGCAAAGAGCTGGGCTTTGGAAAATTCAGGGCTATGTCGTGTAGATGATGGCCTAACAGGAGGCTTTAAAATTTTCTTTCTAGTGTCCTTCGTTTGGGAGAAAAATGCAAAGATACAAGACAGCTTTTCTTGCCAATATCTCTCTTTTGCAAAGAGCTACGCATTGGAAAATTCAGGTCTATGTCGTGTAGATGATGGCCTAACAGGAGGCTTTAAAATTTTCTTTCTAGTGACCTTCGTTTGGGAGAAAAATGCAAAGGTACAAGACAGCTTTTCCTTGCCAATATCTCTCTTTTGCATAGAGCTGCGCATTGGAAAATTCAGGGCTATGTCGTGTAGATGATGGCCTAACAGGAGGCTTTAAAATTTTAATTCTAGTGTCCTTCGTTTGGGAGAAAAATGCAAAGGTACAAGATAGCTTTTCCTTGCCAATATCTCTCATTTGCAAAGAGCTGCGCATTGGAAAATTCATGGCTATGCCGTGTAGATGATGGTCTAACAGGAGGCTTTAAAATTTTCTTTCTAGTGTCCTTCGTTTGGGAGAAAAATGCAATGGTACAAGACTGCTTTTCCTTGCCAATATCTCTCTTTTGCAAAGAGCTGCGCATTGGAAAATTCAGGGCTATGTCGTGTAGATGATGGCCTAACAGGAGGCTTTAAAATTTTCTTTCTAGTGAACTTCGTTTGGGAGAAAAATGCAAAGGTACAAGACAGCTTTTCCTTGCCAATATCTCTCTTTTGCAAAGAGCTGCGCATTGGAAAATTCAGGGCTATGTCGTGTAGATGATGGCCTAACAGGAGGCTTTAAAATTTTCTTTCTAGTGAACTTCGTTTGGGAGAAAAATGCAAAGGTACAAGACAGCTTTTCCTTGCCAATATCTCTCTTTTGCAAAGAGCTGCGCATTGGAAAATTCAGGGCTATGTCGTGTAGATGATGGCCTAACAGGAGGCTTTAAAATTTTCTTTCTAGTGTCCTTCGTTTGGGAGAAAAATGCAATGGTACAAGACAGCTTTTCCTTGCCAATATCTCTCTTTTGCAAAGAGCTGCGCATTGGAAAATTCAGGGCTATGTCGTGTAGATGATGGTCTAACAGGAGGCTTTAAAATTTTCTTTCTAGTGTCCTTCGTTTGGGAGAAAAATGCAATGGTACAAGACTGCTTTTCCTTGCCAATATCTCTCTTTTGCAAAGAGCTGGGCTTTGGAAAATTCAGGGCTATGTCGTGTAGATGATGGCCTAACAGGAGGCTTTAAAATTTTCTTTCTAGTGTCCTTCGTTTGGGAGAAAAATGCAATGGTACAATACAGCTTTTCCTTGCCAGTATCTCTCTTTTGCAAAGTGCTGCGCATTGGAAAATTCAGGGCTATGTCGTGTAGATGATGGCCTAACAGGAGGCTTTAAAATTTTCTTTCTAGTGTCCTTCGTTTGGGAGAAAAATGCAAAGGTACAAGACAGCTTTTCCTTGCCAATATCTCTCTTTTGCAAAGAGCTGCGCATTGGAAAATTCATGGCTATGCCGTGTAGATGATGGTCTAACAGGAGGCTTTAAAATTTTCTTTCTAGTGTCCTTCGTTTGGGAGAAAAATGCAATGGTACAAGACAGCTTTTCCTTGCCAATATCTCTCTTTTGCAAAGAGCTGCGCATTGGAAAATTCAGGGCTATGTCGTGTAGATGATGGCCTAACAGGAGGCTTTAAAATTTTCTTTCTAGTGTCCTTCGTTTGGGAGAAAAATGCAAAGGTACAAGACAGCTTTTCCTTGCCAATATCTCTCTTTTGCAAAGAGCTACGCATTGGAAAATTCAGGGCTATGTCGTGTAGATGATGGCCTAACAGGAGGCTTTAAAATTTTCTTTCTAGTGACCTTCGTTTGGGAGAAAAATGCAAAGGTACAAGACAGCTTTTCCTTGCCAATATCTCTCTTTTGCATAGAGCTGCGCATTGGAAAATTCAGGGCTATGTCGTGTAGATAATGGCCTAACAGGAGGCTTTAAAATTTTAATTCTAGTGTCCTTCGTTTGGGAGAAAAATGCAAAGGTACAAGATAGCTTTTCCTTGCCAATATCTCTCTTTTGCAAAGAGCTGCGCATTGGAAAATTCATGGCTATGCCGTGTAGATGATGGCCTAACAGGAGGCTTTAAAATTTTCTTTCTAGTGTCCTTCGTTTGGGAGAAAAATGCAATGGTACAAGACAGCTTTTCCTTGCCAATATCTCTCTTTTGCAAAGAGCTACGCATTGGAAAATTCAGGGATATGTCGTGTAGATGATGGCCTAACAGGAGGCTTTAAAATTTTCTTTCTAGTGACCTTCGTTTGGGAGAAAAATGCAAAGGTACAAGACAGCTTTTCGTTGCCAATATCTCTCTTTTGCAAAGAGCTACGCATTGGAAAATTCAGGGCTATGTCGTGTAGATGATGGCCTAACAGGAGGCTTTAAAATTTTCTTTCTAGTGACCTTCGTTTGGGAGAAAAATGCAAAGGTACAAGACAGCTTGTCCTTGCCAATATCTCTCTTTTGCAAAGAGCTGCGCATTGGAAAATTCAGGGCTATGTCGTGTAGATGATTGCCTAACAGGAGGCTTTAAAATTTTAATTCTAGTGTCCTTCGTTTGGGAGAAAAATGCAAAGGTACAAGACAGCTTTTCCTTGCCAATATCTCTCTTTTGCAAAGAGCTGCGCATTGGAAAATTCATGGCTATGCCGTGTAGATGATGGTCTAAACAGGAGGCTTTAAAATTTTCTTTCTAGTGTCCTTCGTTTGGGAGAAAAATGCAAAGGTACAAGACAGCTTTTACTTGCCAATATCTCTCTTTTGCAAAGAGCTGCGCATTGGAAAATTCAGGGCTATGTCGTGTAGATGATGGCCTAACAGGAGGCTTTAAAATTTTCTTTCTAGTGACCTTCGTTTGGGAGAAAAATGCAAAGGTACAAGACAGCTTTTCCTTGCCAATATCTCTCTTTTGCAAAGAGCTGCGCATTGGAAAATTCAGGGCTATGTCGTGTAGATGATGGCCTAACAGGAGGCTTTAAAATTTTCTTTCTAGTGTCCTTCGTTTGGGAGAAAAATGCAAAGGTACAAGACAGCTTTTCCTTGCCAATATCTCTCTTTTGCAAAGAGCTACGCATTGGAAAATTCAGGGCTATGTCGTGTAGATGATGGCTTAACAGGAGGCTTTAAAATTTTCTTTCTAGTGACCTTCGTTTGGGAGAAAAATGCAAAGGTACAAGACAGCTTTTCCTTGCCAATATCTCTCTTTTGCAAAGAGCTGCGCATTGGAAAATTCAGGGCTATATCGTGTAGATGATGGCCTAACAGGAGGCTTTAAAATTTCAATTCTAGTGTCCTTCGTTTGGGAGAAAAATGCAAAGGAACAAGACAGCTTTTCCTTGCCAATATCTCTCTTTTGCAAAGAGCTGCGCATTGGAAAATTCATGGCTATGCCGTGTAGATGATGGTCTAACAGGAGGCTTTAAAATTTTCTTTCTAGTGTCCTTCGTTTGGGAGAAAAATGCAATGGTACAAGACAGCTTTTCCTTGCCAATATCTCTCTTTTGCAAAGAGCTGCGCATTGGAAAATTCAGGGCTATGTCGTGTAGATGATGGCCTAACAGGAGGCTTTAAAATTTTCTTTCCCAAACTTCGTTTGGAAGAAAAATGCAAAGGTACAAGACAGCTTTTCCTTGCCAATATCTCTCTTTTGCAAAGAGCTGCGCATTGGAAAATTCAGGGCTATGTCGTGTAGATGATGGCCTAACAGGAGGCTTTAAAATTTTCTTTCTAGTGTCCTTCGTTTGGGAGAAAAATGCAATGGTACAAGACAGCTTTTCCTTGCCAATATCTCTCTTTTGCAAAGAGCTGCGCATTGGAAAATTCAGGGCTATGTCGTGTAGATGATGGTCTAACAGGAGGCTTTAAAATTTTCTTTCTAGTGTCCTTCGTTTGGGAGAAAAATGCAATGGTACAAGACAGCTTTTCCTTGCCAATATCTCTCTTTTGCAAAGAGCTGGGCTTTGGAAAATTCAGGGCTATGTCGTGTAGATGATGGCCTAACAGGAGGCTTTAAAATTTTCTTTCTAGTGTCCTTCGTTTGGGAGAAAAACGCAATGGTACAATACAGCTTTTCCTTGCCAATATCTCTCTTTTGCAAAGAGCTGCGCATTGGAAAATTCAGGGCTATGTCGTGTAGATGATGGCCTAACAGGAGGCTTTAAAATTTTCTTTCTAGTGTCCTTCGTTTGGGAGAAAAATGGAAAGGTACAAGACAGCTTTTCCTTGCCAATATCTCTCTTTTGCAAAGAGCTGCGCATTGGAAAATTCAGGGCTATATCGTGTAGATGATGGCCTAACAGGAGGCTTTAAAATTTTAATTCTAGTGTCCTTCGTTTGGGAGAAAAATGCAAAGGTACAAGACAGCTTTTCCTTGCCAATATCTCTATTTTGCAAAGAGCTGGGCTTTGGAAAATTCAGGGCTATGTCGTGTAGATGATGGCCTAACAGGAGGCTTTAAAATTTTCTTTCTAGTGTCCTTCGTTTGGGAGAAAAATGCAAAGATACAAGACAGCTTTTCCTTGCCAATATCTCTCTTTTGCAAAGAGCTACGCATTGGAAAATTCAGGTCTATGTCGTGTAGATGATGGCCTAACAGGAGGCTTTAAAATTTTCTTTCTAGTGACCTTCGTTTGGGAGAAAAATGCAAAGGTACAAGACAGCTTTTCCTTGCCAATATCTCTCTTTTGCATAGAGCTGCGCATTGGAAAATTCAGGGCTATGTCGTGTAGATGATGGCCTAACAGGAGGCTTTAAAATTTTAATTCTAGTGTCCTTCGTTTGGGAGAAAAATGCAAAGGTACAAGATAGCTTTTCCTTGCCAATATCTCTCATTTGCAAAGAGCTGCGCATTGGAAAATTCATGGCTATGCCGTGTAGATGATGGTCTAACAGGAGGCTTTAAAATTTTCTTTCTAGTGTCCTTCGTTTGGGAGAAAAATGCAATGGTACAAGACTGCTTTTCCTTGCCAATATCTCTCTTTTGCAAAGAGCTGCGCATTGGAAAATTCAGGGCTATGTCGTGTAGATGATGGCCTAACAGGAGGCTTTAAAATTTTCTTTCTAGTGAACTTTGGGAGAAAAATGCAAAGGTACAAGACAGCTTTTCCTTGCCAATATCTCTCTTTTGCAAAGAGCTGCGCATTGGAAAATTCAGGGCTATGTCGTGTAGATGATGGCCTAACAGGAGGCTTTAAAATTTTCTTTCTAGTGTCCTTCGTTTGGGAGAAAAATGCAATGGTACAAGACAGCTTTTCATTGCCAATATCTCTCTTTTGCAAAGAGCTGCGCATTGGAAAATGCAGGGCTATGTCGTGTAGATGATGGTCTAACAGGAGGCTTTAAAATTTTCTTTCTAGTGTCCTTCGTTTGGGAGAAAAATGCAAAGGTACAAGACAGCTTTTCCTTGCCAATATCTCTCTTTTGCAAAGAGCTACGCATTGGAAAATTCAGGGCTATGTCGTGTAGATGATAGCCTAACAGGAGGCTTTAAAATTTTCTTTCTAGTGACCTTCGTTTGGGAGAAAAATGCAAAGGTACAAGACAGCTTTTCCTTGCCAATATCTCTCTTTTGCATAGAGCTGCGCATTGGAAAATTCAGGGCTATGTCGTGTAGATGATGGCCTAACAGGAGGCTTTAAAATTTTAATTCTAGTGTCCTTCGTTTGGGAGAAAAATGCAAAGGTACAAGATAGCTTTTCCTTGCCAATATCTCTCATTTGCAAAGAGCTGCGCATTGGAAAATTCATGGCTATGCCGTGTAGATGATGGTCTAACAGGAGGCTTTAAAATTTTCTTTCTAGTGTCCTTCGTTTGGGAGAAAAATGCAATGGTACAAGACTGCTTTTCCTTGCCAATATCTCTCTTTTGCAAAGAGCTGCGCATTGGAAAATTCAGGGCTATGTCGTGTAGATGATGGCCTAACAGGAGGCTTTAAAATTTTCTTTCTAGTGAACTTCGTTTGGGAGAAAAATGCAAAGGTACAAGACAGCTTTTCCTTGCCAATATCTCTCTTTTGCAAAGAGCTGCGCATTGGAAAATTCAGGGCTATGTCGTGTAGATGATGGCCTAACAGGAGGCTTTAAAATTTTCTTTCTAGTGTCCTTCGTTTGGGAGAAAAATGCAATGGTACAAGACAGCTTTTCATTGCCAATATCTCTCTTTTGCAAAGAGCTGCGCATTGGAAAATGCAGGGCTATGTCGTGTAGATGATGGTCTAACAGGAGGCTTTAAAATTTTCTTTCTAGTGTCCTTCGTTTGGGAGAAAAATGCAATGGTACAAGAAAGCTTTTCCTTGCCAATATCTCTCTTTTGCAAAGAGCTGCGCATTGGAAAATTCAGGGCTATGTCGTGTAGATGATGGCCTAACAGGAGGCTTTAAAATTTTCTTTCTAGTGTCCTTCGTTTGGGAGAAAAATGCAATGGTACAAGACAGCTTTTCCTTGCCAATATCTCTCTTTTGCAAAGAGCTGCGCATTGGAAAATTCAGGGCTATGTCGTGTAGATGATGGCCTAACAGGAGGCTTTAAAATTTTCTTTCTAGTGTCCTTCGTTTGGGAGAAAAATGCAAAGGTACAAGACAGCTTTTCCTTGCCAATATCTCTCTTTTGCAAAGAGCTACGCATTGGAAAATTCAGGGCTATGTCGTGTAGATGATAGCCTAACAGGAGGCTTTAAAATTTTCTTTCTAGTGACCTTCGTTTGGGAGAAAAATGCAAAGGTACAAGACAGCTTTTCCTTGCCAATATCTCTCTTTTGCAAAGAGCTGCGCATTGGAAAATTCAGGGCTATGTCGTGTAGATGATGGCCTAACAGGAGGCTTTAAAATTTTCTTTCTAGTGTCCTTCGTTTAAGAGAAAAATGCAAAGGTACAAGACAGCTTTTCCTTGCCAATATCTCTCTTTTGCAAAGAGCTACGCATTGGAAAATTCAGGGCTATGTCGTGTAGATGATGGCCTAACAAGAGGCTTTAAAATTTTCTTTCTAGTGACCTTCGTTTGGGAGAAAAATGCAAAGGTACAAGACAGCTTTTCCTTGCCAATATCTCTCTTTTGCAAAGAGCTACGCATTGGAAAATTTAGGGCTATGTCGTGTAGATGATGGCCTAACAGGAGGCTTTAAAATTTTCTTTCTAGTGACCTTCGTTTGGGAGAAAAATGCAAAGGTACAAGACAGCTTTTCCTTGCCAATATCTCTCTTTTGCAAAGAGCTGCGCATTGGAAAATTCAGGGCTATGTCGTGTAGATGATGGCCTAACAGGAGGCTTTAAAATTGTAATTCTAGTGTCCTTCGTTTGGGAGAAAAATGCAAAGGTACAAGACAGCTTTTCCTTGCCAATATCTCTCTTTTGCAAAGAGCTACGCATTGGAAAATTCAGGGCTATGTCGTGTAGATGATGGCCTAACAGGAGGCTTTAAAATTTTCTTTCTAGTGACCTTCGTTTGGGAGAAAAATGCAAAGGTACAAGACAGCTTTTCCTTGCCAATATCTCTCTTTTGCAAAGAGCTGCGCATTGGAAAATTCAGGGCTATGTCGTGTAGATGATGGCCTAACAGGAGGCTTTAAAATTTTCTTTCTAGTGTCCTTCGTTTGGGAGAAAAATGCAATGGTACAAGACAGCTTTTCCTTGCCAATATCTCTCTTTTGCAAAGAGCTGCGCATTGGAAAATTCAGGGCTATGTCGTGTAGATGATGGCCTAACAGGAGGCTTTAAAATTTTCTTTCTAGTGACCTTCGTTTGGGAGAAAAATGCAAAGGTACAAGACAGCTTTTCCTTGCCAATATCTCTCTTTTGCAAAGAGCTGCGCATTGGAAAATTCAGGGCTATGTCGTGTAGATGATGGCCTAACAGGAGGCTTTAAAATTTTCTTTCTAGTGTCCTTCGTTTGGGAGAAAAATGCAATGGTACAAGACAGCATTTCCTTGCCAATATCTCTCTTTTGCAAAGAGCTGCGCTTTGGAAAATTCAGGGCTATGTCGTGTAGATGATGGCCTAACAGGAGGCTTTAAAATTTTCTTTCTAGTGTCCTTCGTTTGGGAGAAAAATGCAAAGGTATAAGACAGCTTTTCCTTGCCAATATCTGTCGTTTGCAAAGAGCTGCGCATTGGAAAATTCAGGGCTATATCGTGTAGATGATGGCCTAACAGGAGGCTTTAAAATTTTAATTCTAGTGTCCTTCGTTTGGGAGAAAAATGCAATGGTACAAGACAGCTTTTCCTTGCCAATATCTCTCTTTTGCAAAGAGCTGCGCATTGGAAAATTCAGGGCTATGTCGTGTAGATGATGGTCTAACAGGAGGCTTTAAAATTTTCTTTCTAGTGTCCGTCGTTTGGGAGAAAAATGCAATGGTACAATACAGCTTTTCCTTGCCAATATCTCTCTTTTGCAAAGAGCTGCGCATTGGAAAATTCAGGGCTATGTCGTGTAGATGATGGCCTAACAGGAGGCTTTAAAATTTTCTTTCTAGTGTCCTTCGTTTGGGAGAAAAATGCAAAGGTACAAGACAGCTTTTCTTGCCAATATCTCTCTTTTGCAAAGAGCTGCGCATTGGAAAATTCAGGGCTATATCGTGTAGATGATGACCTAACAGGAGGCTTTAAAATTTTAATTCTAGTGTCCTTCGTTTGGGAGAAAAATGCAAAGGTACAAGACAGCTTTTCCTTGCCAATATCTCTCTTTTGCAAAGAGCTGCGCATTGGAAAATTCATGGCTATGCCGTGTAGATGATGGTCTAACAGGAGGCTTTAAAATTTTCTTTCTAGTGTCCTTCGATTGGGAGAAAAATGCAATGGTACAAGACAGCTTTTCCTTGCCAATATCTCTCTTTTGCAAAGAGCTGCGCATTGGAAAATTCATGGCTATGTCGTGTAGATGATAGCCTAACAGGGGGCTTTAAAAATTTCTTTCTAGTGACCTTCGTTTGGGAGAAAAATGCAAAGGTACAAGACAGCTTTTCCTTGCCAATATCTCTCTTTTGCAAAGAGCTGCGCATTGGAAAATTCAGGGCTATGTCGTGTAGATGATGGCCTAACAGGAGGCTTTAAAATTTTCTTTCTAGTGTCCTTCGTTTAAGAGAAAAATGCAAAGGTACAAGACAGCTTTTCCTTGCCAATATCTCTCTTTTGCAAAGAGCTACGCATTGGAAAATTCAGGGCTATGTCGTGTAGATGATGGCCTAACAAGAGGCTTTAAAATTTTCTTTCTAGTGACCTTCGTTTGGGAGAAAAATGCAAAGGTACAAGACAGCTTTTCCTTGCCAATATCTCTCTTTTGCAAAGAGCTACGCATTGGAAAATTTAGGGCTATGTCGTGTAGATGATGGCCTAACAGGAGGCTTTAAAATTTTCTTTCTAGTGACCTTCGTTTGGGAGAAAAATGCAAAGGTACAAGACAGCTTTTCCTTGCCAATATCTCTCTTTTGCAAAGAGCTGCGCATTGGAAAATTCAGGGCTATGTCGTGTAGATGATGGCCTAACAGGAGGCTTTAAAATTTTCTTTCTAGTGTCCTTCGTTTGGGAGAAAAATGCAAAGGTACAAGACAGCTTTTCCTTGCCAATATCTCTCTTTTGCAAAGAGCTACGCATTGGAAAATTTAGGGCTATGTCGTGTAGATGATGGCCTAACAGGAGGCTTTAAAATTTTCTTTCTAGTGACCTTCGTTTGGGAGAAAAATGCAAAGGTACAAGACAGCTTTTCCTTGCCAATATCTCTCTTTTGCAAAGAGCTGCGCATTGGAAAATTCAGGGCTATGTCGTGTAGATGATGGCCTAACAGGAGGCTTTAAAATTTTCTTTCTAGTGTCCTTCGTTTAAGAGAAAAATGCAAAGGTACAAGACAGCTTTTCCTTGCCAATATCTCTCTTTTGCAAAGAGCTACGCATTGGAAAATTCAGGGCTATGTCGTGTAGATGATGGCCTAACAAGAGGCTTTAAAATTTTCTTTCTAGTGACCTTCGTTTGGGAGAAAAATGCAAAGGTACAAGACAGCTTTTCCTTGCCAATATCTCTCTTTTGCAAAGAGCTACGCATTGGAAAATTTAGAGCTATGTCGTGTAGATGATGGCCTAACAGGAGGCTTTAAAATTTTCTTTCTAGTGACCTTCGTTTGGGAGAAAAATGCAAAGGTACAAGACAGCTTTTCCTTGCCAATATCTCTCTTTTGCAAAGAGCTGCGCATTGGAAAATTCAGGGCTATGTCGTGTAGATGATGGCCTAACAGGAGGCTTTAAAATTTTCTTTCTAGTGTCCTTCGTTTGGGAGAAAAATGCAAAGGTACAAGACAGCTTTTCCTTGCCAATATCTCTCTTTTGCAAAGAGCTACGCATTGGAAAATTCAGGGCTATGTCGTGTAGATGATAGCCTAACAGGAGGCTTTAAAATTTTCTTTCTAGTGACCTTCGTTTGGGAGAAAAATGCAAAGGTACAAGACAGCTTTTCCTTGCCAATATCTCTCTTTTGCAAAGAGCTGCGCATTGGAAAATTCAGGGCTATGTCGTGTAGATGATGGCCTAACAGGAGGCTTTAAAATTTTCTTTCTAGTGTCCTTCGTTTAAGAGAAAAATGCAAAGGTACAAGACAGCTTTTCCTTGCCAATATCTCTCTTTTGCAAAGAGCTACGCATTGGAAAATTCAGGGCTATGTCGTGTAGATGATGGCCTAACAAGAGGCTTTAAAATTTTCTTTCTAGTGACCTTCGTTTGGGAGAAAAATGCAAAGGTACAAGACAGCTTTTCCTTGCCAATATCTCTCTTTTGCAAAGAGCTGCGCATTGGAAAATTCAGGGCTATGTCGTGTAGATGATGGCCTAACAGGAGGCTTTAAAATTTTCTTTCTAGTGTCCTTCGTTTGGGAGAAAAATGCAATGGTACAAGACAGCTTTTCATTGCCAATATCTCTCTTTTGCAAAGAGCTGCGCATTGGAAAATGCAGGGCTATGTCGTGTAGATGATGGTCTAACAGGAGGCTTTAAAATTTTCTTTCTAGTGTCCTTCGTTTGGGAGAAAAATGCAATGGTACAAGAAAGCTTTTCCTTGCCAATATCTCTCTTTTGCAAAGAGCTGCGCATTGGAAAATTCAGGGCTATGTCGTGTAGATGATGGCCTAACAGGAGGCTTTAAAATTTTCTTTCTAGTGTCCTTCGTTTAAGAGAAAAATGCAAAGGTACAAGACAGCTTTTCCTTGCCAATATCTCTCTTTTGCAAAGAGCTACGCATTGGAAAATTCAGGGCTATGTCGTGTAGATGATGGCCTAACAAGAGGCTTTAAAATTTTCTTTCTAGTGACCTTCGTTTGGGAGAAAAATGCAAAGGTACAAGACAGCTTTTCCTTGCCAATATCTCTCTTTTGCAAAGAGCTGCGCATTGGAAAATTCAGGGCTATGTCGTGTAGATGATGGCCTAACAGGAGGCTTTAAAATTTTCTTTCTAGTGTCCTTCGTTTGGGAGAAAAATGCAATGGTACAAGACAGCTTTTCATTGCCAATATCTCTCTTTTGCAAAGAGCTGCGCATTGGAAAATGCAGGGCTATGTCGTGTAGATGATGGTCTAACAGGAGGCTTTAAAATTTTCTTTCTAGTGTCCTTCGTTTGGGAGAAAAATGCAATGGTACAAGAAAGCTTTTCCTTGCCAATATCTCTCTTTTGCAAAGAGCTACGCATTGGAAAATTTAGGGCTATGTCGTGTAGATGATGGCCTAACAGGAGGCTTTAAAATTTTCTTTCTAGTGACCTTCGTTTGGGAGAAAAATGCAAAGGTACAAGACAGCTTTTCCTTGCCAATATCTCTCTTTTGCAAAGAGCTGCGCATTGGAAAATTCAGGGCTATGTCGTGTAGATGATGGCCTAACAGGAGGCTTTAAAATTTTCTTTCTAGTGTCCTTCGTTTGGGAGAAAAATGCAAAGGTACAAGACAGCTTTTCCTTGCCAATATCTCTCTTTTGCAAAGAGCTACGCATTGGAAAATTCAGGGCTATGTCGTGTAGATGATAGCCTAACAGGAGGCTTTAAAATTTTCTTTCTAGTGACCTTCGTTTGGGAGAAAAATGCAAAGGTACAAGACAGCTTTTCCTTGCCAATATCTCTCTTTTGCAAAGAGCTGCGCATTGGAAAATTCAGGGCTATGTCGTGTAGATGATGGCCTAACAGGAGGCTTTAAAATTTTCTTTCTAGTGTCCTTCGTTTAAGAGAAAAATGCAAAGGTACAAGACAGCTTTTCCTTGCCAATATCTCTCTTTTGCAAAGAGCTACGCATTGGAAAATTCAGGGCTATGTCGTGTAGATGATGGCCTAACAAGAGGCTTTAAAATTTTCTTTCTAGTGACCTTCGTTTGGGAGAAAAATGCAAAGGTACAAGACAGCTTTTCCTTGCCAATATCTCTCTTTTGCAAAGAGCTGCGCATTGGAAAATTCAGGGCTATGTCGTGTAGATGATGGCCTAACAGGAGGCTTTAAAATTTTCTTTCTAGTGTCCTTCGTTTGGGAGAAAAATGCAATGGTACAAGACAGCTTTTCATTGCCAATATCTCTCTTTTGCAAAGAGCTGCGCATTGGAAAATGCAGGGCTATGTCGTGTAGATGATGGTCTAACAGGAGGCTTTAAAATTTTCTTTCTAGTGTCCTTCGTTTGGGAGAAAAATGCAATGGTACAAGAAAGCTTTTCCTTGCCAATATCTCTCTTTTGCAAAGAGCTGCGCATTGGAAAATTCAGGGCTATGTCGTGTAGATGATGGCCTAACAGGAGGCTTTAAAATTTTCTTTCTAGTGTCCTTCGTTTAAGAGAAAAATGCAAAGGTACAAGACAGCTTTTCCTTGCCAATATCTCTCTTTTGCAAAGAGCTACGCATTGGAAAATTCAGGGCTATGTCGTGTAGATGATGGCCTAACAAGAGGCTTTAAAATTTTCTTTCTAGTGACCTTCGTTTGGGAGAAAAATGCAAAGGTACAAGACAGCTTTTCCTTGCCAATATCTCTCTTTTGCAAAGAGCTGCGCATTGGAAAATTCAGGGCTATGTCGTGTAGATGATGGCCTAACAGGAGGCTTTAAAATTTTCTTTCTAGTGTCCTTCGTTTGGGAGAAAAATGCAATGGTACAAGACAGCTTTTCATTGCCAATATCTCTCTTTTGCAAAGAGCTGCGCATTGGAAAATGCAGGGCTATGTCGTGTAGATGATGGTCTAACAGGAGGCTTTAAAATTTTCTTTCTAGTGTCCTTCGTTTGGGAGAAAAATGCAATGGTACAAGAAAGCTTTTCCTTGCCAATATCTCTCTTTTGCAAAGAGCTGCGCATTGGAAAATTCAGGGCTATGTCGTGTAGATGATGGCCTAACAGGAGGCTTTAAAATTTTCTTTCTAGTGTCCTTCGTTTGGGAGAAAAATGCAATGGTACAAGACAGCTTTTCCTTGCCAATATCTCTCTTTTGCAAAGAGCTGCGCATTGGAAAATTCAGGGCTATGTCGTGTAGATGATGGCCTAACAGGAGGCTTTAAAATTTTCTTTCTAGTGTCCTTCGTTTGGGAGAAAAATGCAAAGGTACAAGACAGCTTTTCCTTGCCAATATCTCTCTTTTGCAAAGAGCTACGCATTGGAAAATTCAGGGCTATGTCGTGTAGATGATAGCCTAACAGGAGGCTTTAAAATTTTCTTTCTAGTGACCTTCGTTTGGGAGAAAAATGCAAAGGTACAAGACAGCTTTTCCTTGCCAATATCTCTCTTTTGCAAAGAGCTGCGCATTGGAAAATTCAGGGCTATGTCGTGTAGATGATGGCCTAACAGGAGGCTTTAAAATTTTCTTTCTAGTGTCCTTCGTTTAAGAGAAAAATGCAAAGGTACAAGACAGCTTTTCCTTGCCAATATCTCTCTTTTGCAAAGAGCTACGCATTGGAAAATTCAGGGCTATGTCGTGTAGATGATGGCCTAACAAGAGGCTTTAAAATTTTCTTTCTAGTGACCTTCGTTTGGGAGAAAAATGCAAAGGTACAAGACAGCTTTTCCTTGCCAATATCTCTCTTTTGCAAAGAGCTACGCATTGGAAAATTTAGGGCTATGTCGTGTAGATGATGGCCTAACAGGAGGCTTTAAAATTTTCTTTCTAGTGACCTTCGTTTGGGAGAAAAATGCAAAGGTACAAGACAGCTTTTCCTTGCCAATATCTCTCTTTTGCAAAGAGCTGCGCATTGGAAAATTCAGGGCTATGTCGTGTAGATGATGGCCTAACAGGAGGCTTTAAAATTGTAATTCTAGTGTCCTTCGTTTGGGAGAAAAATGCAAAGGTACAAGACAGCTTTTCCTTGCCAATATCTCTCTTTTGCAAAGAGCTACGCATTGGAAAATTCAGGGCTATGTCGTGTAGATGATGGCCTAACAGGAGGCTTTAAAATTTTCTTTCTAGTGACCTTCGTTTGGGAGAAAAATGCAAAGGTACAAGACAGCTTTTCCTTGCCAATATCTCTCTTTTGCAAAGAGCTACGCATTGGAAAATTCAGGGCTATGTCGTGTAGATGATGGCCTAACAGGAGGCTTTAAAATTTTCTTTCTAGTGACCTTCGTTTGGGAGAAAAATGCAAAGGTACAAGACAGCTTTTCCTTGCCAATATCTCTCTTTTGCAAAGAGCTGCGCATTGGAAAATTCAGGGCTATGTCGTGTAGATGATGGCCTAACAGGAGGCTTTAAAATTTTCTTTCTAGTGTCCTTCGTTTGGGAGAAAAATGCAATGGTACAAGACAGCTTTTCCTTGCCAATATCTCTCTTTTGCAAAGAGCTGCGCATTGGAAAATTCAGGGCTATGTCGTGTAGATGATGGCCTAACAGGAGGCTTTAAAATTTTCTTTCTAGTGACCTTCGTTTGGGAGAAAAATGCAAAGGTACAAGACAGCTTTTCCTTGCCAATATCTCTCTTTTGCAAAGAGCTGCGCATTGGAAAATTCAGGGCTATGTCGTGTAGATGATGGCCTAACAGGAGGCTTTAAAATTTTCTTTCTAGTGTCCTTCGTTTGGGAGAAAAATGCAATGGTACAAGACAGCATTTCCTTGCCAATATCTCTCTTTTGCAAAGAGCTGCGCTTTGGAAAATTCAGGGCTATGTCGTGTAGATGATGGCCTAACAGGAGGCTTTAAAATTTTCTTTCTAGTGTCCTTCGTTTGGGAGAAAAATGCAAAGGTATAAGACAGCTTTTCCTTGCCAATATCTGTCGTTTGCAAAGAGCTGCGCATTGGAAAATTCAGGGCTATATCGTGTAGATGATGGCCTAACAGGAGGCTTTAAAATTTTAATTCTAGTGTCCTTCGTTTGGGAGAAAAATGCAATGGTACAAGACAGCTTTTCCTTGCCAATATCTCTCTTTTGCAAAGAGCTGCGCATTGGAAAATTCAGGGCTATGTCGTGTAGATGATGGTCTAACAGGAGGCTTTAAAATTTTCTTTCTAGTGTCCGTCGTTTGGGAGAAAAATGCAATGGTACAATACAGCTTTTCCTTGCCAATATCTCTCTTTTGCAAAGAGCTGCGCATTGGAAAATTCAGGGCTATGTCGTGTAGATGATGGCCTAACAGGAGGCTTTAAAATTTTCTTTCTAGTGTCCTTCGTTTGGGAGAAAAATGCAAAGGTACAAAACAGCTTTTCTTGCCAATATCTCTCTTTTGCAAAGAGCTGCGCATTGGAAAATTCAGGGCTATATCGTGTAGATGATGACCTAACAGGAGGCTTTAAAATTTTAATTCTAGTGTCCTTCGTTTGGGAGAAAAATGCAAAGGTACAAGACAGCTTTTCCTTGCCAATATCTCTCTTTTGCAAAGAGCTGCGCATTGGAAAATTCATGGCTATGCCGTGTAGATGATGGTCTAACAGGAGGCTTTAAAATTTTCTTTCTAGTGTCCTTCGATTGGGAGAAAAATGCAATGGTACAAGACAGCTTTTCCTTGCCAATATCTCTCTTTTGCAAAGAGCTGCGCATTGGAAAATTCATGGCTATGTCGTGTAGATGATGGCGTAACAGGAGGCTTTAAAATTTTCTTTCTAGTGTCCTTCGTTTGGGAGAAAAATGCAAAGGTACAAGACAGCTTTTCCTTGCCAATATCTCTCTTTTGCAAAGAGCTACGCATTGAAAAATTCAGGGCTATGTCGTGTAGATGATAGCCTAACAGGAGGCTTTAAAATTTTCTTTCTAGTGACCTTCGTTTGGGAGAAAAATGCAAAGGTACAAGACAGCTTTTCCTTGCCAATATCTCTCTTTTGCAAAGAGCTGCGCATTGGAAAATTCAGGGCTATGTCGTGTAGATGATGGCCTAACAGGAGGCTTTAACATTTTCTTTCTAGTGTCCTTCGTTTAAGAGAAAAATGCAAAGGTACAAGACAGCTTTTCCTTGCCAATATCTCTCTTTTGCAAAGAGCTACGCATTGGAAAATTCAGGGCTATGTCGTGTAGATGATGGCCTAACAAGAGGCTTTAAAATTTTCTTTCTAGTGACCTTCGTTTGGGAGAAAAATGCAAAGGTACAAGACAGCTTTTCCTTGCCAATATCTCTCTTTTGCAAAGAGCTACGCATTGGAAAATTTAGGGCTATGTCGTGTAGATGATGGCCTAACAGGAGGCTTTAAAATTTTCTTTCTAGTGACCTTCGTTTGGGAGAAAAATGCAAAGGTACAAGACAGCTTTTCCTTGCCAATATCTCTCTTTTGCAAAGAGCTGCGCATTGGAAAATTCAGGGCTATGTCGTGTAGATGATGGCCTAACAGGAGGCTTTAAAATTGTAATTCTAGTGTCCTTCGTTAGGGAGAAAAATGCAAAGGTACAAGACAGCTTTTCCTTGCCAATATCTCTCTTTTGCAAAGAGCTGCGCATTGGAAAATTCAGGGCTATGTCGTGTAGATGATGGCCTAACAGGAGGCTTTAAAATTTTCTTTCTAGTGTCCTTCGTTTGGGAGAAAAATGCAATGGTACAAGACAGCTTTTCCTTGCCAATATCTCTCTTTTGCAAAGAGCTGCGCATTGGAAAATTCAGGGCTATGTCGTGTAGATGATGGCCTAACAGGAGGCTTTAAAATTTTCTTTCTAGTGACCTTCGTTTGGGAGAAAAATGCAAAGGTACAAGACAGCTTTTCCTTGCCAATATCTCTCTTTTGCAAAGAGCTGCGCATTGGAAAATTCAGGGCTATGTCGTGTAGATGATGGCCTAACAGGAGGCTTTAAAATTTTCTTTCTAGTGTCCTTCGTTTGGGAGAAAAATGCAATGGTACAAGACAGCATTTCCTTGCCAATATCTCTCTTTTGCAAAGAGCTGCGCTTTGGAAAATTCAGGGCTATGTCGTGTAGATGATGGCCTAACAGGAGGCTTTAAAATTTTCTTTCTAGTGTCCTTCGTTTGGGAGAAAAATGCAAAGGTATAAGACAGCTTTTCCTTGCCAATATCTGTCGTTTGCAAAGAGCTGCGCATTGGAAAATTCAGGGCTATATCGTGTAGATGATGGCCTAACAGGAGGCTTTAAAATTTTAATTCTAGTGTCCTTCGTTTGGGAGAAAAATGCAATGGTACAAGACAGCTTTTCCTTGCCAATATCTCTCTTTTGCAAAGAGCTGCGCATTGGAAAATTCAGGGCTATGTCGTGTAGATGATGGTCTAACAGGAGGCTTTAAAATTTTCTTTCTAGTGTCCGTCGTTTGGGAGAAAAATGCAATGGTACAATACAGCTTTTCCTTGCCAATATCTCTCTTTTGCAAAGAGCTGCGCATTGGAAAATTCAGGGCTATGTCGTGTAGATGATGGCCTAACAGGAGGCTTTAAAATTTTCTTTCTAGTGTCCTTCGTTTGGGAGAAAAATGCAAAGGTACAAAACAGCTTTTCTTGCCAATATCTCTCTTTTGCAAAGAGCTGCGCATTGGAAAATTCAGGGCTATATCGTGTAGATGATGACCTAACAGGAGGCTTTAAAATTTTAATTCTAGTGTCCTTCGTTTGGGAGAAAAATGCAAAGGTACAAGACAGCTTTTCCTTGCCAATATCTCTCTTTTGCAAAGAGCTGCGCATTGGAAAATTCATGGCTATGCCGTGTAGATGATGGTCTAACAGGAGGCTTTAAAATTTTCTTTCTAGTGTCCTTCGATTGGGAGAAAAATGCAATGGTACAAGACAGCTTTTCCTTGCCAATATCTCTCTTTTGCAAAGAGCTGCGCATTGGAAAATTCATGGCTATGTCGTGTAGATGATGGCGTAACAGGAGGCTTTAAAATTTTCTTTCTAGTGTCCTTCGTTTGGGAGAAAAATGCAAAGGTACAAGACAGCTTTTCCTTGCCAATATCTCTCTTTTGCAAAGAGCTACGCATTGAAAAATTCAGGGCTATGTCGTGTAGATGATAGCCTAACAGGAGGCTTTAAAATTTTCTTTCTAGTGACCTTCGTTTGGGAGAAAAATGCAAAGGTACAAGACAGCTTTTCCTTGCCAATATCTCTCTTTTGCAAAGAGCTGCGCATTGGAAAATTCAGGGCTATGTCGTGTAGATGATGGCCTAACAGGAGGCTTTAACATTTTCTTTCTAGTGTCCTTCGTTTAAGAGAAAAATGCAAAGGTACAAGACAGCTTTTCCTTGCCAATATCTCTCTTTTGCAAAGAGCTACGCATTGGAAAATTCAGGGCTATGTCGTGTAGATGATGGCCTAACAAGAGGCTTTAAAATTTTCTTTCTAGTGACCTTCGTTTGGGAGAAAAATGCAAAGGTACAAGACAGCTTTTCCTTGCCAATATCTCTCTTTTGCAAAGAGCTACGCATTGGAAAATTTAGGGCTATGTCGTGTAGATGATGGCCTAACAGGAGGCTTTAAAATTTTCTTTCTAGTGACCTTCGTTTGGGAGAAAAATGCAAAGGTACAAGACAGCTTTTCCTTGCCAATATCTCTCTTTTGCAAAGAGCTGCGCATTGGAAAATTCAGGGCTATGTCGTGTAGATGATGGCCTAACAGGAGGCTTTAAAATTGTAATTCTAGTGTCCTTCGTTAGGGAGAAAAATGCAAAGGTACAAGACAGCTTTTCCTTGCCAATATCTCTCTTTTGCAAAGAGCTGCGCATTGGAAAATTCAGGGCTATGTCGTGTAGATGATGGCCTAACAGGAGGCTTTAAAATTTTCTTTCTAGTGTCCTTCGTTTGGGAGAAAAATGCAATGGTACAAGACAGCTTTTCCTTGCCAATATCTCTCTTTTGCAAAGAGCTGCGCATTGGAAAATTCAAGGCTATGTCGTGTAGATGATGGCCTAACAGGAGGCTTTAAAATTTTCTTTCTAGTGACCTTCGTTTGGGAGAAAAATGCAAAGGTACAAGACAGCTTTTCCTTGCCAATATCTCTCTTTTGCAAAGAGCTGCGCATTGGAAAATTCAGGGCTATATCGTGTAGATGATGGCCTAACAGGAGGCTTTAAAATTTTCTTTCTAGTGTCCTTCGTTTGGGAGAAAAATGCAATGGTACAAGACAGCTTTTCCTTGCCAATATCTCTCTTTTGCAAAGAGCTGCGCATTGGAAAATTCAGGGCTATGTCGTGTAGATGATGGCCTAACAGGAGGCTTTAAAATTTTCTTTCTAGTGACCTTCGTTTGGGAGAAAAATGCAAAGGTACAAGACAGCTTTTCCTTGCCAATATCTCTCTTTTGCAAAGAGCTGCGCATTGGAAAATTCAGGGCTATATCGTGTAGATGATGGCCTAACAGGAGGCTTTAAAATTTTAATTCTAGTGTCCTTCGTTTGGGAGAAAAATGCAATGGTACAAGACAGCTTTTCCTTGCCAATATCTCTCTTTTGCAAAGAGCTGCGCATTGGAAAATTCAGGGCTATGTCGTGTAGATGATGGTCTAACAGGAGGCTTTAAAATTTTCTTTCTAGTGTCCTTCGTTTGGGAGAAAAATGCAATGGTACAAGACAGCTTTTCCTTGCCAATATCTCTCTTTTGCAAAGAGCTGCGCATTGGAAAATTCAGGGCTATGTCGTGTAGATGATGGCCTAACAGGAGGCTTTAAAATTTTCTTTCTAGTGTCCTTCGTTTGGGAGAAAAATGCAATGGTACAAGACAGCTTTTCCTTGCCAATATCTCTCTTTTGCAAAGAGCTGCGCATTGGAAAATTCAGGGCTATGTCGTGTAGATGATGGCCTAACAGGAGGCTTTAAAATTTTCTTTCTAGTGTCCTTCGTTTGGGAGAAAAATGCAAAGGTACAAGACAGCTTTTCCTTGCCAACATCTCTCTTTTGCAAAGAGCTACGCATTGGAAAATTCAGGGCTATGTCGTGTAGATGATGGCCTAACAGGAGGCTTTAAACTTTTCTTTCTAGTGACCTTCGTTTGGGAGAAAAATGCAAAGGTACAAGACAGCTTTTCCTTGCCAATATCTCTCTTTTGCAAAGAGCTGCGCATTGGGAAAATTCAGGGCTATGTCGTGTAGATGATGGCCTAACAGGAGGCTTTAAAATTTTAATTCTAGTGTCCTTCGTTTGGGAGAAAAATGCAAAGGTACGAGTTAGTTTTTTCTTGCCAATATCTCTCTTTTGCAAAGAGCTGCGCATTGGAAAATTCATGGCTATGCCGTGTAGATGATGGTCTAACAGGAGGCTTTAAAATTTTCTTTCTAGTGTCCTTCGTTTGGGAGAAAAATGCAATGGTACAAGACAGCTTTTCCTTGCCAATATCTCTCTTTTGCAAAGAGCTGCGCATTGGAAAATTCAGGGCTATGTCGTGTAGATGATGGCCTAACAGGAGGCTTTAAAATTTTCTTTCTAGTGTCCTTCGTTTGGGAGAAAAATGCAAAGGTATAAGACAGCTTTTCCTTGCCAATATCTGTCGTTTGCAAAGAGCTGCGCATTGGAAAATTCAGGGCTATATCGTGTAGATGATGGCCTAACAGGAGGCTTTAAATTTTAATTCTAGTGTCCTTCGTTTGGGAGAAAAATGCAAAGGTACAAGACAGCTTTTCCTTGCCAATATCTCTCTTTTGCAAAGAGCTACGCATTGAAAAATTCAGGGCTATGTCGTGTAGATGATAGCCTAACAGGAGGCTTTAAAATTTTCTTTCTAGTGTCCTTCGTTTGGGAGAAAAATGCAATGGTACAAGACAGCTTTTCCTTGCCAATATCTCTCTTTTGCAAAGAGCTGCGCATTGGAAAATTCAGGGCTATGTCGTGTAGATGATGGCCTAACAGGAGGCTTTAACATTTTCTTTCTAGTGTCCTTCGTTTAAGAGAAAAATGCAAAGGTACAAGACAGCTTTTCCTTGCCAATATCTCTCTTTTGCAAAGAGCTACGCATTGGAAAATTCAGGGCTATGTCGTGTAGATGATGGCCTAACAAGAGGCTTTAAAATTTTCTTTCTAGTGACCTTCGTTTGGGAGAAAAATGCAAAGGTACAAGACAGCTTTTCCTTGCCAATATCTCTCTTTTGCAAAGAGCTACGCATTGGAAAATTTAGGGCTATGTCGTGTAGATGATGGCCTAACAGGAGGCTTTAAAATTTTCTTTCTAGTGACCTTCGTTTGGGAGAAAAATGCAAAGGTACAAGACAGCTTTTCCTTGCCAATATCTCTCTTTTGCAAAGAGCTGCGCATTGGAAAATTCAGGGCTATGTCGTGTAGATGATGGCCTAACAGGAGGCTTTAAAATTGTAATTCTAGTGTCCTTCGTTAGGGAGAAAAATGCAAAGGTACAAGACAGCTTTTCCTTGCCAATATCTCTCTTTTGCAAAGAGCTACGCATTGGAAAATTCAGGGCTATGTCGTGTAGATGATGGCCTAACAGGAGGCTTTAAAATTTTCTTTCTAGTGACCTTCGTTTGGGAGAAAAATGCAAAGGTACAAGACAGCTTTTCCTTGCCAATATCTCTCTTTTGCAAAGAGCTGCGCATTGGAAAATTCAGGGCTATGTCGTGTAGATGATGGCCTAACAGGAGGCTTTAAAATTTTCTTTCTAGTGTCCTTCGTTTGGGAGAAAAATGCAATGGTACAAGACAGCTTTTCCTTGCCAATATCTCTCTTTTGCAAAGAGCTGCGCATTGGAAAATTCAAGGCTATGTCGTGTAGATGATGGCCTAACAGGAGGCTTTAAAATTTTCTTTCTAGTGACCTTCGTTTGGGAGAAAAATGCAAAGGTACAAGACAGCTTTTCCTTGCCAATATCTCTCTTTTGCAAAGAGCTGCGCATTGGAAAATTCAGGGCTATATCGTGTAGATGATGGCCTAACAGGAGGCTTTAAAATTTTCTTTCTAGTGTCCTTCGTTTGGGAGAAAAATGCAATGGTACAAGACAGCTTTTCCTTGCCAATATCTCTCTTTTGCAAAGAGCTGCGCATTGGAAAATTCAGGGCTATGTCGTGTAGATGATGGCCTAACAGGAGGCTTTAAAATTTTCTTTCTAGTGACCTTCGTTTGGGAGAAAAATGCAAAGGTACAAGACAGCTTTTCCTTGCCAATATCTCTCTTTTGCAAAGAGCTGCGCATTGGAAAATTCAGGGCTATATCGTGTAGATGATGGCCTAACAGGAGGCTTTAAAATTTTAATTCTAGTGTCCTTCGTTTGGGAGAAAAATGCAATGGTACAAGACAGCTTTTCCTTGCCAATATCTCTCTTTTGCAAAGAGCTGCGCATTGGAAAATTCAGGGCTATGTCGTGTAGATGATGGTCTAACAGGAGGCTTTAAAATTTTCTTTCTAGTGTCCTTCGTTTGGGAGAAAAATGCAATGGTACAAGACAGCTTTTCCTTGCCAATATCTCTCTTTTGCAAAGAGCTGCGCATTGGAAAATTCAGGGCTATGTCGTGTAGATGATGGCCTAACAGGAGGCTTTAAAATTTTCTTTCTAGTGTCCTTCGTTTGGGAGAAAAATGCAATGGTACAAGACAGCTTTTCCTTGCCAATATCTCTCTTTTGCAAAGAGCTGCGCATTGGAAAATTCAGGGCTATGTCGTGTAGATGATGGCCTAACAGGAGGCTTTAAAATTTTCTTTCTAGTGTCCTTCGTTTGGGAGAAAAATGCAAAGGTACAAGACAGCTTTTCCTTGCCAACATCTCTCTTTTGCAAAGAGCTACGCATTGGAAAATTCAGGGCTATGTCGTGTAGATGATGGCCTAACAGGAGGCTTTAAACTTTTCTTTCTAGTGACCTTCGTTTGGGAGAAAAATGCAAAGGTACAAGACAGCTTTTCCTTGCCAATATCTCTCTTTTGCAAAGAGCTGCGCATTGGGAAAATTCAGGGCTATGTCGTGTAGATGATGGCCTAACAGGAGGCTTTAAAATTTTAATTCTAGTGTCCTTCGTTTGGGAGAAAAATGCAAAGGTACGAGTTAGTTTTTTCTTGCCAATATCTCTCTTTTGCAAAGAGCTGCGCATTGGAAAATTCATGGCTATGCCGTGTAGATGATGGTCTAACAGGAGGCTTTAAAATTTTCTTTCTAGTGTCCTTCGTTTGGGAGAAAAATGCAATGGTACAAGACAGCTTTTCCTTGCCAATATCTCTCTTTTGCAAAGAGCTGCGCATTGGAAAATTCAGGGCTATGTCGTGTAGATGATGGCCTAACAGGAGGCTTTAAAATTTTCTTTCTAGTGTCCTTCGTTTGGGAGAAAAATGCAAAGGTATAAGACAGCTTTTCCTTGCCAATATCTGTCGTTTGCAAAGAGCTGCGCATTGGAAAATTCAGGGCTATATCGTGTAGATGATGGCCTAACAGGAGGCTTTAAAATTTTAATTCTAGTGTCCTTCGTTTGGGAGAAAAATGCAATGGTACAAAACAGCTTTTCCTTGCCAATATCTCTCTTTTGCAAAGAGCTGCGCATTGGAAAATTCAGGGCTATGTCGTGTAGATGATGGTCTAACAGGAGGCTTTAAAATTTTCTTTCTAGTGTCCGTCGTTTGGGAGAAAAATGCAATGGTACAATACAGCTTTTCCTTGCCAATATCTCTCTTTTGCAAAGAGCTGCGCATTGGAAAATTCAGGGCTATGTCGTGTAGATGATGGCCTAACAGGAGGCTTTAAAATTTTCTTTCTAGTGTCCTTCGTTTGGGAGAAAAATGCAAAGGTACAAAACAGCTTTTCTTGCCAATATCTCTCTTTTGCAAAGAGCTGCGCATTGGAAAATTCAGGGCTATATCGTGTAGATGATGACCTAACAGGAGGCTTTAAAATTTTAATTCTAGTGTCCTTCGTTTGGGAGAAAAATGCAAAGGTACAAGACAGCTTTTCCTTGCCAATATCTCTCTTTTGCAAAGAGCTGCGCATTGGAAAATTCATGGCTATGCCGTGTAGATGATGGTCTAACAGGAGGCTTTAAAATTTTCTTTCTAGTGTCCTTCGAATGGGAGAAAAATGCAATGGTACAAGACAGCTTTTCCTTGCCAATATTTCTCTTTTGCAAAGAGCTGCGCATTGGAAAATTCATGGCTATGTCGTGTAGATGATGGCGTAACAGGAGGCTTTAAAATTTTCTTTCTAGTGTCCTTCGTTTGGGAGAAAAATGCAAAGGTACAAGACAGCTTTTCCTTGCCAATATCTCTCTTTTGCAAAGAGCTACGCATTGGAAAATTTAGGGCTATGTCGTGTAGATGATGGCCTAACAGGAGGCTTTAAAATTTTCTTTCTAGTGACCTTCGTTTGGGAGAAAAATGCAAAGGTACAAGACAGCTTTTCCTTGCCAATATCTCTCTTTTGCAAAGAGCTGCGCATTGGAAAATTCAGGGCTATGTCGTGTAGATGATGGCCTAACAGGAGGCTTTAAAATTGTAATTCTAGTGTCCTTCGTTAGGGAGAAAAATGCAAAGGTACAAGACAGCTTTTCCTTGCCAATATCTCTCTTTTGCAAAGAGCTACGCATTGGAAAATTCAGGGCTATGTCGTGTAGATGATGGCCTAACAGGAGGCTTTAAAATTTTCTTTCTAGTGACCTTCGTTTGGGAGAAAAATGCAAAGGTACAAGACAGCTTTTCCTTGCCAATATCTCTCTTTTGCAAAGAGCTGCGCATTGGAAAATTCAGGGCTATGTCGTGTAGATGATGGCCTAACAGGAGGCTTTAAAATTTTCTTTCTAGTGTCCTTCGTTTGGGAGAAAAATGCAATGGTACAAGACAGCTTTTCCTTGCCAATATCTCTCTTTTGCAAAGAGCTGCGCATTGGAAAATTCAAGGCTATGTCGTGTAGATGATGGCCTAACAGGAGGCTTTAAAATTTTCTTTCTAGTGACCTTCGTTTGGGAGAAAAATGCAAAGGTACAAGACAGCTTTTCCTTGCCAATATCTCTCTTTTGCAAAGAGCTGCGCATTGGAAAATTCAGGGCTATATCGTGTAGATGATGGCCTAACAGGAGGCTTTAAAATTTTCTTTCTAGTGTCCTTCGTTTGGGAGAAAAATGCAATGGTACAAGACAGCTTTTCCTTGCCAATATCTCTCTTTTGCAAAGAGCTGCGCATTGGAAAATTCAGGGCTATGTCGTGTAGATGATGGCCTAACAGGAGGCTTTAAAATTTTCTTTCTAGTGACCTTCGTTTGGGAGAAAAATGCAAAGGTACAAGACAGCTTTTCCTTGCCAATATCTCTCTTTTGCAAAGAGCTGCGCATTGGAAAATTCAGGGCTATATCGTGTAGATGATGGCCTAACAGGAGGCTTTAAAATTTTAATTCTAGTGTCCTTCGTTTGGGAGAAAAATGCAATGGTACAAGACAGCTTTTCCTTGCCAATATCTCTCTTTTGCAAAGAGCTGCGCATTGGAAAATTCAGGGCTATGTCGTGTAGATGATGGTCTAACAGGAGGCTTTAAAATTTTCTTTCTAGTGTCCTTCGTTTGGGAGAAAAATGCAATGGTACAAGACAGCTTTTCCTTGCCAATATCTCTCTTTTGCAAAGAGCTGCGCATTGGAAAATTCAGGGCTATGTCGTGTAGATGATGGCCTAACAGGAGGCTTTAAAATTTTCTTTCTAGTGTCCTTCGTTTGGAGAAAAATGCAATGGTACAAGACAGCTTTTCCTTGCCAATATCTCTCTTTTGCAAAGAGCTGCGCATTGGAAAATTCAGGGCTATGTCGTGTAGATGATGGCCTAACAGGAGGCTTTAAAATTTTCTTTCTAGTGTCCTTCGTTTGGGAGAAAAATGCAAAGGTACAAGACAGCTTTTCCTTGCCAACATCTCTCTTTTGCAAAGAGCTACGCATTGGAAAATTCAGGGCTATGTCGTGTAGATGATGGCCTAACAGGAGGCTTTAAACTTTTCTTTCTAGTGACCTTCGTTTGGGAGAAAAATGCAAAGGTACAAGACAGCTTTTCCTTGCCAATATCTCTCTTTTGCAAAGAGCTGCGCATTGGAAAATTCAGGGCTATGTCGTGTAGATGATGGCCTAACAGGAGGCTTTAAAATTTTAATTCTAGTGTCCTTCGTTTGGGAGAAAAATGCAAAGGTACGAGTTAGTTTTTTCTTGCCAATATCTCTCTTTTGCAAAGAGCTGCGCATTGGAAAATTCATGGCTATGCCGTGTAGATGATGGTCTAACAGGAGGCTTTAAAATTTTCTTTCTAGTGTCCTTCGTTTGGGAGAAAAATGCAATGGTACAAGACAGCTTTTCCTTGCCAATATCTCTCTTTTGCAAAGAGCTGCGCATTGGAAAATTCAGGGCTATGTCGTGTAGATGATGGCATAACAGGAGGCTTTAAAATTTTCTTTCTAGTGTCCTTCGTTTGGGAGAAAAATGCAAAGGTACAAGACAGCTTTTCCTTGCCAATATCTCTCTTTTGCAAAGAGCTACGCATTGGAAAATTCAGGGCTATGTCGTGTAGATGATGGCCTAACAGGAGGCTTTAAACTTTTCTTTCTAGTGACCTTCGTTTGGGAGAAAAATGCAAAGGTACAAGACAGCATTTCCTTGCCAATATCTCTCTTTTGCAAAGAGCTGCGCATTGGAAAATTCAGGGCTATGTCGTGTAGATGATGGCCTAACAGGAGGCTTTAAAATTTTCTTTCTAGTGTCCTTCGTTTGGGAGAAAAATGCAAAGGTACAAGACAGCTTTTCCTTGCCAATATCTCTCTTTTGCAAAGAGCTGCGCATTGGAAAATTCAGGGCTATATCGTGTAGATGATGACCTAACAGGAGGCTTTAAAATTTTAATTCTAGTGTCCTTCGTTTGGGAGAAAAATGCAAAGGTACAAGACAGCTTTTCCTTGCCAATATCTCTCTTTTGCAAAGAGCTGCGCATTGGAAAATTCATGGCTATGCCGTGTAGATGATAGTCTAACAGGAGACTTTAAAATTTTCTTTCTAGTGTCCTTCGATTGGGAGAAAAATGCAATGGTACAAGACAGCTTTTCCTTGCCAATATCTCTCTTTTGCAAAGAGCTGCGCATTGGAAAATTCAGGGCTATGTCGTGTAGATGATGGCCTAACAGGAGGCTTTAAAATTTTCTTTCTAGTGTCCTTCGTTTGGGAGAAAAATGCAAAGGTACAAGACAGCTTTTCCTTGCCAATATCTCTCTTTTGCAAAGAGCTACGCATTGAAAAATTCAGGGCTATGTCGTGTAGATGATAGCCTAACAGGAGGCTTTAATATTTTCTTTCTAGTGACCTTCGTTTGGGAGAAAAATGCAAAGGTACAAGACAGCTTTTCCTTGCCAATATCTCTCTTTTGCAAAGAGCTGCGCATTGGAAAATTCAGGGCTATGTCGTGTAGATGATGGCCTAACAGGAGGCTTTAAAATTTTCTTTCTAGTGTCCTTCGTTTAAGAGAAAATGCAAAGGTACAAGACAGCTTTTCCTTGCCAATATCTCTCTTTTGCAAAGAGCTACGCATTGGAAAATTAAGGGCTATGTCGTGTAGATGATGGCCTAACAAGAGGCTTTAAAATTTTCTTTCTAGTGACCTTCGTTTGGGAGAAAAATGCAAAGGTACAAGACAGCTTTTCCTTGCCAATATCTTTTTGCAAAGAGCTACGCATTGGAAAATTTAGGGCTATGTCGTGTAGATGATGGCCTAACAGGAGGCTTTAAAATTTTCTTTCTAGTGACCTTCGTTTGGGAGAAAAATGCAAATGTACAAGACAGTTTTTCCTTGCCAATATCTCTCTTTTGCAAAGAGCTGCGCATTGGAAAATTCAGGGCTATGTCGTGTAGATGATGGCCTAACAGGAGGCTTTAAAATTTTAATTCTAGTGTCCTTCGTTTGGGAGAAAAATGCAAAGGTACGAGTTAGTTTTTTCTTGCCAATATCTCTCTTTTGCAAAGAGCTGCGCATTGGAAAATTCATGGCTATGCCGTGTAGATGATGGTCTAACAGGAGGCTTTAAAATTTTCTTTCTAGTGTCCTTCGTTTGGGAGAAAAATGCAATGGTACAAGACAGCTTTTCCTTGCCAATATCTCTCTTTTGCAAAGAGCTGCGCATTGGAAAATTCAGGGCTATGTCGTGTAGATGATGGCCTAACAGGAGGCTTTAAAATTTTCTTTCTAGTGTCCTTCGTTTGGGAGAAAAATGCAAAGGTATAAGACAGCTTTTCCTTGCCAATATCTGTCGTTTGCAAAGAGCTGCGCATTGGAAAATTCAGGGCTATATCGTGTAGATGATGGCCTAACAGGAGGCTTTAAAATTTTAATTCTAGTGTCCTTCGTTTGGGAGAAAAATGCAATGGTACAAGACAGCTTTTCCTTGCCAATATCTCTCTTTTGCAAAGAGCTGCGCATTGGAAAATTCAGGGCTATGTCGTGTAGATGATGGTCTAACAGAGGCTTTAAAATTTTCTTTCTAGTGTCCGTCGTTTGGGAGAAAAATGCAATGGTACAATACAGCTTTTCCTTGCCAATATCTCTCTTTTGCAAAGAGCTGCGCATTGGAAAATTCAGGCTATGTCGTGTAGATGATGGCCTAACAGGAGGCTTTAAAATTTTCTTTCTAGTGTCCTTCGTTTGGGAGAAAAATGCAAAGGTACAAAACAGCTTTTCTTGCCAATATCTCTCTTTTGCAAAGAGCTGCGCATTGGAAAATTCAGGGCTATATCGTGTAGATGATGACCTAACAGGAGGCTTTAAAATTTTAATTCTAGTGTCCTTCGTTTGGGAGAAAAATGCAAAGGTACAAGACAGCTTTTCCTTGCCAATATCTCTCTTTTGCAAAGAGCTGCGCATTGGAAAATTCATGGCTATGCCGTGTAGATGATGGTCTAACAGGAGGCTTTAAAATTTTCTTTCTAGTGTCCTTCGATTGGGAGAAAAATGCAATGGTACAAGACAGCTTTTCCTTGCCAATATCTCTCTTTTGCAAAGAGCTGCGCATTGGAAAATTCATGGCTATGTCGTGTAGATGATGGCGTAACAGGAGGCTTTAAAATTTTCTTTCTAGTGTCCTTCGTTTGGGAGAAAAATGCAAAGGTACAAGACAGCTTTTCCTTGCCAATATCTCTCTTTTGCAAAGAGCTACGCATTGAAAAATTCAGGGCTATGTCGTGTAGATGATAGCCTAACAGGAGGCTTTAAAATTTTCTTTCTAGTGACCTTCGTTTGGGAGAAAAATGCAAAGGTACAAGACAGCTTTTCCTTGCCAATATCTCTCTTTTGCAAAGAGCTGCGCATTGGAAAATTCAGGGCTATGTCGTGTAGATGATGGCCTAACAGGAGGCTTTAACATTTTCTTTCTAGTGTCCTTCGTTTAAGAGAAAAATGCAAAGGTACAAGACAGCTTTTCCTTGCCAATATCTCTCTTTTGCAAAGAGCTACGCATTGGAAAATTCAGGGCTATGTCGTGTAGATGATGGCCTAACAAGAGGCTTTAAAATTTTCTTTCTAGTGACCTTCGTTTGGGAGAAAAATGCAAAGGTACAAGACAGCTTTTCCTTGCCAATATCTCTCTTTTGCAAAGAGCTACGCATTGGAAAATTTAGGGCTATGTCGTGTAGATGATGGCCTAACAGGAGGCTTTAAAATTTTCTTTCTAGTGACCTTCGTTTGGGAGAAAAATGCAAAGGTACAAGACAGCTTTTCCTTGCCAATATCTCTCTTTTGCAAAGAGCTGCGCATTGGAAAATTCAGGGCTATGTCGTGTAGATGATGGCCTAACAGGAGGCTTTAAAATTGTAATTCTAGTGTCCTTCGTTAGGGAGAAAAATGCAAAGGTACAAGACAGCTTTTCCTTGCCAATATCTCTCTTTTGCAAAGAGCTACGCATTGGAAAATTCAGGGCTATGTCGTGTAGATGATGGCCTAACAGGAGGCTTTAAAATTTTCTTTCTAGTGACCTTCGTTTGGGAGAAAAATGCAAAGGTACAAGACAGCTTTTCCTTGCCAATATCTCTCTTTTGCAAAGAGCTGCGCATTGGAAAATTCAGGGCTATGTCGTGTAGATGATGGCCTAACAGGAGGCTTTAAAATTTTCTTTCTAGTGTCCTTCGTTTGGGAGAAAAATGCAATGGTACAAGACAGCTTTTCCTTGCCAATATCTCTCTTTTGCAAAGAGCTGCGCATTGGAAAATTCAAGGCTATGTCGTGTAGATGATAGCCTAACAGGAGGCTTTAAAATTTTCTTTCTAGTGACCTTCGTTTGGGAGAAAAATGCAAAGGTACAAGACAGCTTTTCCTTGCCAATATCTCTCTTTTGCAAAGAGCTGCGCATTGGAAAATTCAGGGCTATATCGTGTAGATGATGGCCTAACAGGAGGCTTTAAAATTTTCTTTCTAGTGTCCTTCGTTTGGGAGAAAAATGCAATGGTACAAGACAGCTTTTCCTTGCCAATATCTCTCTTTTGCAAAGAGCTGCGCATTGGAAAATTCAGGGCTATGTCGTGTAGATGATGGCCTAACAGGAGGCTTTAAAATTTTCTTTCTAGTGACCTTCGTTTGGGAGAAAAATGCAAAGGTACAAGACAGCTTTTCCTTGCCAATATCTCTCTTTTGCAAAGAGCTGCGCATTGGAAAATTCAGGGCTATATCGTGCAGATGATGGCCTAACAGGAGGCTTTAAAATTTTAATTCTAGTGTCCTTCGTTTGGGAGAAAAATGCAATGGTACAAGACAGCTTTTCCTTGCCAATATCTCTCTTTTGCAAAGAGCTGCGCATTGGAAAATTCAGGGCTATGTCGTGTAGATGATGGTCTAACAGGAGGCTTTAAAATTTTCTTTCTAGTGTCCTTCGTTTGGGAGAAAAATGCAATGGTACAAGACAGCTTTTCCTTGCCAATATCTCTCTTTTGCAAAGAGCTGCGCATTGGAAAATTCAGGGCTATGTCGTGTAGATGATGGCCTAACAGGAGGCTTTAAAATTTTCTTTCTAGTGTCCTTCGTTTGGGAGAAAAATGCAATGGTACAAGACAGCTTTTCCTTGCCAATATCTCTCTTTTGCAAAGAGCTGCGCATTGGAAAATTCAGGGCTATGTCGTGTAGATGATGGCCTAACAGGAGGCTTTAAAATTTTCTTTCTAGTGTCCTTCGTTTGGGAGAAAAATGCAAAGGTACAAGACAGCTTTTCCTTGCCAACATCTCTCTTTTGCAAAGAGCTACGCATTGGAAAATTCAGGGCTATGTCGTGTAGATGATGGCCTAACAGGAGGCTTTAAACTTTTCTTTCTAGTGACCTTCGTTTGGGAGAAAAATGCAAAGGTACAAGACAGCTTTTCCTTGCCAATATCTCTCTTTTGCAAAGAGCTGCGCATTGGAAAATTCAGGGCTATGTCGTGTAGATGATGGCCTAACAGGAGGCTTTAAAATTTTAATTCTAGTGTCCTTCGTTTGGGAGAAAAATGCAAAGGTACGAGTTAGTTTTTTCTTGCCAATATCTCTCTTTTGCAAAGAGCTGCGCATTGGAAAATTCATGGCTATGCCGTGTAGATGATGGTCTAACAGGAGGCTTTAAAATTTTCTTTCTAGTGTCCTTCGTTTGGGAGAAAAATGCAATGGTACAAGACAGCTTTTCCTTGCCAATATCTCTCTTTTGCAAAGAGCTGCGCATTGGAAAATTCAGGGCTATGTCGTGTAGATGATGGCATAACAGGAGGCTTTAAAATTGTAATTCTAGTGTCCTTCGTTTGGGAGAAAAATGCAAAGGTACAAGACAGCTTTTCCTTGCCAATATCTCTCTTTTGCAAAGAGCTACGCATTGGAAAATTCAGGGCTATGTCGTGTAGATGATGGCCTAACAGGAGGCTTTAAAATTTTCTTTCTAGTGACCTTCGTTTGGGAGAAAAATGCAAAGGTACAAGACAGCTTTTCCTTGCCAATATCTCTCTTTTGCAAAGAGCTGCGCATTGGAAAATTCAGGGCTATGTCGTGTAGATGATGGCCTAACAGGAGGCTTTAAAATTTTCTTTCTAGTGTCCTTCGTTTGGGAGGAAAATGCAATGGTACAAGACAGCTTTTCCTTGCCAATATCTCTCTTTTGCAAAGAGCTGCGCATTGGAAAATTCAGGGCTATGTCGTGTAGATGATGGCCTAACAGGAGGCTTTAAAATTTTCTTTCTAGTGTCCTTCGTTTGGGAGAAAAATGCAATGGTACAAGACAGCTTTTCCTTGCCAATATCTCTCTTTTGCAAAGAGCTGCGCATTGGAAAATTCAGGGCTATGTCGTGTAGATGATGGCCTAACAGGAGGCTTTAAAATTTTCTTTCTAGTGTCCTTCGTTTGGGAGAAAAATGCAAAGGTACAAGACAGCTTTTCCTTGCCAATATCTCTCTTTTGCAAAGAGCTACGCATTGGAAAATTCAGGGCTATGTCGTGTAGATGATGGCCTAACAGGAGGCTTTAAACTTTTCTTTCTAGTGACCTTCGTTTGGGAGAAAAATGCAAAGGTACAAGACAGCTTTTCCTTGCCATTATCTCTCTTTTGCAAAGAGCTGCGCATTGGAAAATTCAGGGCTATGTCGTGTAGATGATGGCCTAACAGGAGGCTTTAAAATTTGAATTCTAGTGTCCTTCGTTTGGGAGAAAAATGCAAAGGTACGAGTTAGTTTTTTCTTGCCAATATCTCTCTTTTGCAAAGAGCTGCGCATTGGAAAATTCATGGCTATGCCGTGTAGATGATGGTCTAACAGGAGGCTTTAAAATTTTCTTTCTAGTGTCCTTCGTTTGGGAGAAAAATGCAATGGTACAAGATAGCTTTTCCTTGCCAATATCTCTCTTTTGCAAAGAGCTGCGCATTGGAAAATTCAGGGCTATGTCGTGTAGATGATGGCCTAACAGGAGGCTTTAAAATTTTCTTTCTAGTGTCCTTCGTTTGGGAGAAAAATGCAAAGGTACAAGACAGCTTTTCCTTGCCAATATCTCTCTTTTGCAAAGAGCTACGCATTGGAAAATTCAGGGCTATGTCGTGTAGATGATGGCCTAACAGGAGGCTTTAAACTTTTCTTTCTAGTGACCTTCGTTTGGGAGAAAAATGCAAAGGTACAAGACAGCTTTTCCTTGCCAATATCTCTCTTTTGCAAAGAGCTACGCATTGGAAAATTCAGGGCTATGTCGTGTAGATGATGGCCTAACAGGAGGCTTTAAAATTTTCTTTCTAGTGACCTTCGTTTGGGAGAAAAATGCAAAGGTACAAGACAGCTTTTCCTTGCCAATATCTCTCTTTTGCAAAGAGCTGCGCATTGGAAAATTCAGGGCTATGTCGTGTAGATGATTGCCTAACAGGAGGCTTTAAAATTTTCTTTCTAGTGTCCTTCGTTTGGGAGAAAAATGCAATGGTACAAGACAGCTTTTCCTTGCCAATATCTCTCTTTTGCAAAGAGCTGCGCATTGGAAAATTCAGGGCTATGTCGTGTAGATGATGGCCTAACAGGAGGCTTTAAAATTTTCTTTCTAGTGACCTTCGTTTGGGAGAAAAATGCAAAGGTACAAGACAGCTTTTCCTTGCCAATATCTCTCTTTTGCAAAGAGCTGCGCATTGGAAAATTCAGGACTATATCGTGTAGATGATGGCCTAACAGGAGGCTTTAAAATTTTAATTCTAGTGTCCTTCGTTTGGGAGAAAAATGCAATGGTACAAGACAGCTTTTCCTTGCCAATATCTCTCTTTTGCAAAGAGCTGCGCATTGGAAAATTCAGGGCTATGTCGTGTAGATGATGGCCTAACAGGAGGCTTTAAACTTTTCTTTCTAGTGACCTTCGTTTGGGAGAAAAATGCAAAGGTACAAGACAGCTTTTCCTTGCCAATATCTCTCTTTTGCAAAGAGCTGCGCATTGGAAAATTCAGGGCTATGTCGTGTAGATGATGGCCTAACAGGAGGCTTTAAAATTTGAATTCTAGTGTCCTTCGTTTGGGAGAAAAATGCAAAGGTACGAGTTAGTTTTTTCTTGCCAATATCTCTCTTTTGCAAAGAGCTGCGCATTGGAAAATTCATGGCTATGCCGTGTAGATGATGGTCTAACAGGAGGCTTTAAAATTTTCTTTGTAGTGTCCTTCGTTTGGGAGAAAAATGCAATGGTACAAGACAGCTTTTCCTTGCCAATATCTCTCTTTTGCAAAGAGCTGCGCTTTGGAAAATTCAGGGCTATGTCGTGTAGATGATGGCCTAACAGGAGGCTTTAAAATTTTCTTTCTAGTGTTCTTCGTTTGGGAGAAAAATGCAAAGGTACAAGACAGCTTTTCCTTGCCATTATCTCTCTTTTGCAAAGAGCTGCGCATTGGAAAATTCAGGGCTATGTCGTGTAGATGATGGCCTAACAGGAGGCTTTAAAATTTTCATTCTAGTGTCCTTCGTTTGGGAGAAAAATGCAAAGGTACGAGTTAGTTTTTTCTTGCCAATATCTCTCTTTTGCAAAGAGCTGCGCATTGGAAAATTCATGGCTATGCCGTGTAGATGATGGTCTAACAGGAGGCTTTAAAATTTTCTTTGTAGTGTCCTTCGTTTGGGAGAAAAATGCAATGGTACAAGACAGCTTTTCCTTGCCAATATCTCTCTTTTGCAAAGAGCTGCGCTTTGGAAAATTCAGGGCTATGTCGTGTAGATGATGGCCTAACAGGTGGCTTTAAAATTTTCTTTGTAGTGTCCTTCGTTAGGGAGAAAAATGCAAAGGTACAAGACAGCTTTTCCTTGCCAATATCTCTCTTTTGCAAAGAGCTACGCATTGGAAAATTCAGGGCTATGTCGTGTAGATGATGGCCTAACAGGAGGCTTTAAAATTTTCTTTCTAGTGACCTTCGTTTGGGAGAAAAATGCAAAGGTACAAGACAGCTTTTCCTTGCCAATATCTCTCTTTTGCAAAGAGCTGCGCATTGGAAAATTCAGGGCTATGTCGTGTAGATGATGGCCTAACAGGAGGCTTTAAAATTTTCTTTCTAGTGTCCTTCGTTTGGGAGAAAAATGCAATGGTACAAGACAGCTTTTCCTTGCCAATATCTCTCTTTTGCAAAGAGCTGCGCATTGGAAAATTCAAGGCTATGTCGTGTAGATGATGGCCTAACAGGAGGCTTTAAAATTTTCTTTCTAGTGACCTTCGTTTGGGAGAAAAATGCAAAGGTACAAGACAGCTTTTCCTTGCCAATATCTCTCTTTTGCAAAGAGCTGCGCATTGGAAAATTCAGGGCTATGTCGTGTAGATGATGGCCTAACAGGAGGCTTTAAAATTTTCTTTCTAGTGTCCTTCGTTTGGGAGAAAAATGCAATGGTACAAGACAGCTTTTCCTTGCCAATATCTCTCGTTTGCAAAGAGCTGCGCATTGGAAAATTCAGGGCTATGTCGTGTAGATGATGGCCTAACAGGAGGCTTTAAAATTTTCTTTCTAGTGTCCTTCGTTTGGGAGAAAAATGCAAAGGTACAAGACAGCTTTTCCTTGCCAATATCTCTCTTTTGCAAAGAGCTACGCATTGGAAAATTCAGGGCTATGTCGTGTAGATGATGGCCTAACAGGAGGCTTTAAACTTTTCTTTCTAGTGACCTTCGTTTGGGAGAAAAATGCAAAGGTACAAGACAGCTTTTCCTTGCCAATATCTCTCTTTTGCAAAGAGCTGCGCATTGGAAAATTCAGGGCTATGTCGTGTAGATGATGGCCTAACAGGAGGCTTTAAAATTTTAATTCTAGTGTCCTTCGTTTGGGAGAAAAATGCAAAGGTACGAGTTAGTTTTTTCTTGCCAATATCTCTCTTTTGCAAAGAGCTGCGCATTGGAAAATTCATGGCTATGCCGTGTAGATGATGGTCTAACAGGAGGCTTTAAAATTTTCTTTGTAGTGTCCTTCGTTTGGGAGAAAAATGCAATGGTACAAGACAGCTTTTCCTTGCCAATATCTCTCTTTTGCAAAGAGCTGCGCTTTGGAAAATTCAGGGCTATGTCGTGTAGATGATGGCCTAACAGGAGGCTTTAAAATTTTCTTTCTAGTGTTCTTCGTTTGGGAGAAAAATGCAAAGGTACAAGACAGCTTTTCCTTGCCATTATCTCTCTTTTGCAAAGAGCTGCGCATTGGAAAATTCAGGGCTATGTCGTGTAGATGATGGCCTAACAGGAGGCTTTAAAATTTTCATTCTAGTGTCCTTCGTTTGGGAGAAAAATGCAAAGGTACGAGTTAGTTTTTTCTTGCCAATATCTCTCTTTTGCAAAGAGCTGCGCATTGGAAAATTCATGGCTATGCCGTGTAGATGATGGTCTAACAGGAGGCTTTAAAATTTTCTTTGTAGTGTCCTTCGTTTGGGAGAAAAATGCAATGGTACAAGACAGCTTTTCCTTGCCAATATCTCTCTTTTGCAAAGAGCTGCGCTTTGGAAAATTCAGGGCTATGTCGTGTAGATGATGGCCTAACAGGAGGCTTTAAAATTTTCTTTGTAGTGTCCTTCGTTAGGGAGAAAAATGCAAAGGTACAAGACAGCTTTTCCTTGCCAATATCTCTCTTTTGCAAAGAGCTACGCATTGGAAAATTCAGGGCTATGTCGTGTAGATGATGGCCTAACAGGAGGCTTTAAAATTTTCTTTCTAGTGACCTTCGTTTGGGAGAAAAATGCAAAGGTACAAGACAGCTTTTCCTTGCCAATATCTCTCTTTTGCAAAGAGCTGCGCATTGGAAAATTCAGGGCTATGTCGTGTAGATGATGGCCTAACAGGAGGCTTTAAAATTTTCTTTCTAGTGTCCTTCGTTTGGGAGAAAAATGCAATGGTACAAGACAGCTTTTCCTTGCCAATATCTCTCTTTTGCAAAGAGCTGCGCATTGGAAAATTCAAGGCTATGTCGTGTAGATGATGGCCTAACAGGAGGCTTTAAAATTTTCTTTCTAGTGACCTTCGTTTGGGAGAAAAATGCAAAGGTACAAGACAGCTTTTCCTTGCCAATATCTCTCTTTTGCAAAGAGCTGCGCATTGGAAAATTCAGGGCTATGTCGTGTAGATGATGGCCTAACAGGAGGCTTTAAAATTTTCTTTCTAGTGTCCTTCGTTTGGGAGAAAAATGCAAAGGTACAAGACAGCTTTTCCTTGCCAATATCTCTCTTTTGCAAAGAGCTACGCATTGGAAAATTCAGGGCTATGTCGTGTAGATGATGGCCTAACAGGAGGCTTTAAACTTTTCTTTCTAGTGACCTTCGTTTGGGAGAAAAATGCAAAGGTACAAGACAGCTTTTCCTTGCCAATATCTCTCTTTTGCAAAGAGCTACGCATTGGAAAATTCAGGGCTATGTCGTGTAGATGATGGCCTAACAGGAGGCTTTAAAATTTTCTTTCTAGTGACCTTCGTTTGGGAGAAAAATGCAAAGGTACAAGACAGCTTTTCCTTGCCAATATCTCTCTTTTGCAAAGAGCTGCGCATTGGAAAATTCAGGGCTATGTCGTGTAGATGATGGCCTAACAGGAGGCTTTAAAATTTTCTTTCTAGTGACCTTCGTTTGGGAGAAAAATGCAAAGGTACAAGACAGCTTTTCCTTGCCAATATCTCTCTTTTGCAAAGAGCTGCGCATTGGAAAATTCAGGGCTATGTCGTGTAGATGATTGCCTAACAGGAGGCTTTAAAATTTTCTTTCTAGTGTCCTTCGTTTGGGAGAAAAATGCAATGGTACAAGACAGCTTTTCCTTGCCAATATCTCTCTTTTGCAAAGAGCTGCGCATTGGAAAATTCAGGGCTATGTCGTGTAGATGATGGCCTAACAGGAGGCTTTAAAATTTTCTTTCTAGTGACCTTCGTTTGGGAGAAAAATGCAAAGGTACAAGACAGCTTTTCCTTGCCAATATCTCTCTTTTGCAAAGAGCTGCGCATTGGAAAATTCAGGGCTATATCGTGTAGATGATGGCCTAACAGGAGGCTTTAAAATTTTAATTCTAGTGTCCTTCGTTTGGGAGAAAAATGCAATGGTACAAGACAGCTTTTCCTTGCCAATATCTCTCTTTTGCAAAGAGCTGCGCATTGGAAAATTCAGGGCTATGTCGTGTAGATGATGGTCTAACAGGAGGCTTTAAAATTTTCTTTCTAGTGTCCTTCGTTTGGGAGAAAAATGCAATGGTACAAGACAGCTTTTCCTTGCCAATATCTCTCGTTTGCAAAGAGCTGCGCATTGGAAAATTCAGGGCTATGTCGTGTAGATGATGGCCTAACAGGAGGCTTTAAAATTTTCTTTCTAGTGTCCTTCGTTTGGGAGAAAAATGCAAAGGTACAAGACAGCTTTTCCTTGCCAATATCTCTCTTTTGCAAAGAGCTACGCATTGGAAAATTCAGGGCTATGTCGTGTAGATGATGGCCTAACAGGAGGCTTTAAACTTTTCTTTCTAGTGACCTTCGTTTGGGAGAAAAATGCAAAGGTACAAGACAGCTTTTCCTTGCCAATATCTCTCTTTTGCAAAGAGCTGCGCATTGGAAAATTCAGGGCTATGTCGTGTAGATGATGGCCTAACAGGAGGCTTTAAAATTTTAATTCTAGTGTCCTTCGTTTGGGAGAAAAATGCAAAGGTACGAGTTAGTTTTTTCTTGCCAATATCTCTCTTTTGCAAAGAGCTGCGCATTGGAAAATTCATGGCTATGCCGTGTAGATGATGGTCTAACAGGAGGCTTTAAAATTTTCTTTGTAGTGTCCTTCGTTTGGGAGAAAAATGCAATGGTACAAGACAGCTTTTCCTTGCCAATATCTCTCTTTTGCAAAGAGCTGCGCTTTGGAAAATTCAGGGCTATGTCGTGTAGATGATGGCCTAACAGGAGGCTTTAAAATTTTCTTTCTAGTGTTCTTCGTTTGGGAGAAAAATGCAAAGGTACAAGACAGCTTTTCCTTGCCATTATCTCTCTTTTGCAAAGAGCTGCGCATTGGAAAATTCAGGGCTATGTCGTGTAGATGATGGCCTAACAGGAGGCTTTAAAATTTGAATTCTAGTGTCCTTCGTTTGGGAGAAAAATGCAAAGGTACGAGTTAGTTTTTTCTTGCCAATATCTCTCTTTTGCAAAGAGCTGCGCATTGGAAAATTCATGGCTATGCCGTGTAGATGATGGTCTAACAGGAGGCTTTAAAATTTTCTTTCTAGTGTCCTTCGTTTGGGAGAAAAATGCAATGGTACAAGATAGCTTTTCCTTGCCAATATCTCTCTTTTGCAAAGAGCTGCGCATTGGAAAATTCAGGGCTATGTCGTGTAGATGATGGCCTAACAGGAGGCTTTAAAATTTTCTTTCTAGTGTCCTTCGTTTGGGAGAAAAATGCAAAGGTACAAGACAGCTTTTCCTTGCCAATATCTCTCTTTTGCAAAGAGCTACGCATTGGAAAATTCAGGGCTATGTCGTGTAGATGATGGCCTAACAGGAGGCTTTAAACTTTTCTTTCTAGTGACCTTCGTTTGGGAGAAAAATGCAAAGGTACAAGACAGCTTTTCCTTGCCAATATCTCTCTTTTGCAAAGAGCTACGCATTGGAAAATTCAGGGCTATGTCGTGTAGATGATGGCCTAACAAGAGGCTTTAAAATTTTCTTTCTAGTGACCTTCGTTTGGGAGAAAAATGCAAAGGTACAAGACAGCTTTTCCTTGCCAATATCTCTCTTTTGCAAAGAGCTACGCATTGGAAAATTTAGGGCTATGTCGTGTAGATGATGGCCTAACAGGAGGCTTTAAAATTTTCTTTCTAGTGACCTTCGTTTGGGAGAAAAATGCAAAGGTACAAGACAGCTTTTCCTTGCCAATATCTCTCTTTTGCAAAGAGCTGCGCATTGGAAAATTCAGGGCTATGTCGTGTAGATGATGGCCTAACAGGAGGCTTTAAAATTGTAATTCTAGTGTCCTTCGTTAGGGAGAAAAATGCAAAGGTACAAGACAGCTTTTCCTTGCCAATATCTCTCTTTTGCAAAGAGCTACGCATTGGAAAATTCAGGGCTATGTCGTGTAGATGATGGCCTAACAGGAGGCTTTAAAATTTTCTTTCTAGTGACCTTCGTTTGGGAGAAAAATGCAAAGGTACAAGACAGCTTTTCCTTGCCAATATCTCTCTTTTGCAAAGAGCTGCGCATTGGAAAATTCAGGGCTATGTCGTGTAGATGATGGCCTAACAGGAGGCTTTAAAATTTTCTTTCTAGTGTCCTTCGTTTGGGAGAAAAATGCAATGGTACAAGACAGCTTTTCCTTGCCAATATCTCTCTTTTGCAAAGAGCTGCGCATTGGAAAATTCAAGGCTATGTCGTGTAGATGATGGCCTAACAGGAGGCTTTAAAATTTTCTTTCTAGTGACCTTCGTTTGGGAGAAAAATGCAAAGGTACAAGACAGCTTTTCCTTGCCAATATCTCTCTTTTGCAAAGAGCTGCGCATTGGAAAATTCAGGGCTATATCGTGTAGATGATGGCCTAACAGGAGGCTTTAAAATTTTCTTTCTAGTGTCCTTCGTTTGGGAGAAAAATGCAATGGTACAAGACAGCTTTTCCTTGCCAATATCTCTCTTTTGCAAAGAGCTGCGCATTGGAAAATTCAGGGCTATGTCGTGTAGATGATGGCCTAACAGGAGGCTTTAAAATTTTCTTTCTAGTGACCTTCGTTTGGGAGAAAAATGCAAAGGTACAAGACAGCTTTTCCTTGCCAATATCTCTCTTTTGCAAAGAGCTGCGCATTGGAAAATTCAGGGCTATATCGTGTAGATGATGGCCTAACAGGAGGCTTTAAAATTTTAATTCTAGTGTCCTTCGTTTGGGAGAAAAATGCAATGGTACAAGACAGCTTTTCCTTGCCAATATCTCTCTTTTGCAAAGAGCTGCGCATTGGAAAATTCAGGGCTATGTCGTGTAGATGATGGTCTAACAGGAGGCTTTAAAATTTTCTTTCTAGTGTCCTTCGTTTGGGAGAAAAATGCAATGGTACAAGACAGCTTTTCCTTGCCAATATCTCTCTTTTGCAAAGAGCTGCGCATTGGAAAATTCAGGGCTATGTCGTGTAGATGATGGCCTAACAGGAGGCTTTAAAATTTTCTTTCTAGTGTCCTTCGTTTGGGAGAAAAATGCAATGGTACAAGACAGCTTTTCCTTGCCAATATCTCTCTTTTGCAAAGAGCTGCGCATTGGAAAATTCAGGGCTATGTCGTGTAGATGATGGCCTAACAGGAGGCTTTAAAATTTTCTTTCTAGTGTCCTTCGTTTGGGAGAAAAATGCAAAGGTACAAGACAGCTTTTCCTTGCCAACATCTCTCTTTTGCAAAGAGCTACGCATTGGAAAATTCAGGGCTATGTCGTGTAGATGATGGCCTAACAGGAGGCTTTAAACTTTTCTTTCTAGTGACCTTCGTTTGGGAGAAAAATGCAAAGGTACAAGACAGCTTTTCCTTGCCAATATCTCTCTTTTGCAAAGAGCTGCGCATTGGAAAATTCAGGGCTATGTCGTGTAGATGATGGCCTAACAGGAGGCTTTAAAATTTTAATTCTAGTGTCCTTCGTTTGGGAGAAAAATGCAAAGGTACGAGTTAGTTTTTTCTTGCCAATATCTCTCTTTTGCAAAGAGCTGCGCATTGGAAAATTCATGGCTATGCCGTGTAGATGATGGTCTAACAGGAGGCTTTAAAATTTTCTTTCTAGTGTCCTTCGTTTGGGAGAAAAATGCAATGGTACAAGACAGCTTTTCCTTGCCAATATCTCTCTTTTGCAAAGAGCTGCGCATTGGAAAATTCAGGGCTATGTCGTGTAGATGATGGCATAACAGGAGGCTTTAAAATTTTCTTTCTAGTGTCCTTCGTTTGGGAGAAAAATGCAAAGGTACAAGACAGCTTTTCCTTGCCAATATCTCTCTTTTGCAAAGAGCTACGCATTGGAAAATTCAGGGCTATGTCGTGTAGATGATGGCCTAACAGGAGGCTTTAAACTTTTCTTTCTAGTGACCTTCGTTTGGGAGAAAAATGCAAAGGTACAAGACAAGCATTTCCTTGCCAATATCTCTCTTTTGCAAAGAGCTGCGCATTGGAAAATTCAGGGCTATGTCGTGTAGATGATGGCCTAACAGGAGGCTTTAAAATTTTCTTTCTAGTGTCCTTCGTTTGGGAGAAAAATGCAAAGGTACAAGACAGCTTTTCCTTGCCAATATCTCTCTTTTGCAAAGAGCTGCGCATTGGAAAATTCAGGGCTATATCGTGTAGATGATGACCTAACAGGAGGCTTTAAAATTTTAATTCTAGTGTCCTTCGTTTGGGAGAAAAATGCAAAGGTACAAGACAGCTTTTCCTTGCCAATATCTCTCTTTTGCAAAGAGCTGCGCATTGGAAAATTCATGGCTATGCCGTGTAGATGATAGTCTAACAGGAGACTTTAAAATTTTCTTTTCTAGTGTCCTTCGATTGGGAGAAAAATGCAATGGTACAAGACAGCTTTTCCTTGCCAATATCTCTCTTTTGCAAAGAGCTGCGCATTGGAAAATTCAGGGCTATGTCGTGTAGATGATGGCCTAACAGGAGGCTTTAAAATTTTCTTTCTAGTGTCCTTCGTTTGGGAGAAAAATGCAAAGGTACAAGACAGCTTTTCCTTGCCAATATCTCTCTTTTGCAAAGAGCTACGCATTGAAAAATTCAGGGCTATGTCGTGTAGATGATAGCCTAACAGGAGGCTTTAATATTTTCTTTCTAGTGACCTTCGTTTGGGAGAAAAATGCAAAGGTACAAGACAGCTTTTCCTTGCCAATATCTCTCTTTTGCAAAGAGCTGCGCATTGGAAAATTCAGGGCTATGTCGTGTAGATGATGGCCTAACAGGAGGCTTTAAAATTTTCTCTCTAGTGTCCTTCGTTTAAGAGAAAAATGCAAAGGTACAAGACAGCTTTTCCTTGCCAATATCTCTCTTTTGCAAAGAGCTACGCATTGGAAAATTCAGGGCTATGTCGTGTAGATGATGGCCTAACAAGAGGCTTTAAAATTTTCTTTCTAGTGACCTTCGTTTGGGAGAAAAATGCAAAGGTACAAGACAGCTTTTCCTTGCCAATATCTTTTTGCAAAGAGCTACGCATTGGAAAATTTAGGGCTATGTCGTGTAGATGATGGCCTAACAGGAGGCTTTAAAATTTTCTTTCTAGTGACCTTCGTTTGGGAGAAAAATGCAAATGTACAAGACAGTTTTTCCTTGCCAATATCTCTCTTTTGCAAAGAGCTGCGCATTGGAAAATTCAGGGCTATGTCGTGTAGATGATGGCCTAACAGGAGGCTTTAAAATTTTAATTCTAGTGTCCTTCGTTTGGGAGAAAAATGCAAAGGTACGAGTTAGTTTTTTCTTGCCAATATCTCTCTTTTGCAAAGAGCTGCGCATTGGAAAATTCATGGCTATGCCGTGTAGATGATGGTCTAACAGGAGGCTTTAAAATTTTCTTTCTAGTGTCCTTCGTTTGGGAGAAAAATGCAATGGTACAAGACAGCTTTTCCTTGCCAATATCTCTCTTTTGCAAAGAGCTGCGCATTGGAAAATTTAGGGCTATGTCGTGTAGATGATGGCCTAACAGGAGGCTTTAAAATTTTCTTTCTAGTGTCCTTCGTTTGGGAGAAAAATGCAAAGGTATAAGACAGCTTTTCCTTGCCAATATCTGTCGTTTGCAAAGAGCTGCGCATTGGAAAATTCAGGGCTATATCGTGTAGATGATGGCCTAACAGGAGGCTTTAAAATTTTAATTCTAGTGTCCTTCGTTTGGGAGAAAAATGCAATGGTACAAGACAGCTTTTCCTTGCCAATATCTCTCTTTTGCAAAGAGCTGCGCATTGGAAAATTCAGGGCTATGTCGTGTAGATGATGGTCTAACAGGAGGCTTTAAAATTTTCTTTCTAGTGTCCGTCGTTTGGGAGAAAAATGCAATGGTACAATACAGCTTTTCCTTGCCAATATCTCTCTTTTGCAAAGAGCTGCGCATTGGAAAATTCAGGGCTATGTCGTGTAGATGATGGCCTAACAGGAGGCTTTAAAATTTTCTTTCTAGTGTCCTTCGTTTGGGAGAAAAATGCAAAGGTACAAAACAGCTTTTCTTGCCAATATCTCTCTTTTGCAAAGAGCTGCGCATTGGAAAATTCAGGGCTATATCGTGTAGATGATGACCTAACAGGAGGCTTTAAAATTTTAATTCTAGTGTCCTTCGTTTGGGAGAAAAATGCAAAGGTACAAGACAGCTTTTCCTTGCCAATATCTCTCTTTTGCAAAGAGCTGCGCATTGGAAAATTCATGGCTATGCCGTGTAGATGATGGTCTAACAGGAGGCTTTAAAATTTTCTTTCTAGTGTCCTTCGATTGGGAGAAAAATGCAATGGTACAAGACAGCTTTTCCTTGCCAATATCTCTCTTTTGCAAAGAGCTGCGCATTGGAAAATTCATGGCTATGTCGTGTAGATGATGGCGTAACAGGAGGCTTTAAAATTTTCTTTCTAGTGTCCTTCGTTTGGGAGAAAAATGCAAAGGTACAAGACAGCTTTTCCTTGCCAATATCTCTCTTTTGCAAAGAGCTACGCATTGAAAAATTCAGGGCTATGTCGTGTAGATGATAGCCTAACAGGAGGCTTTAAAATTTTCTTTCTAGTGACCTTCGTTTGGGAGAAAAATGCAAAGGTACAAGACAGCTTTTCCTTGCCAATATCTCTCTTTTGCAAAGAGCTGCGCATTGGAAAATTCAGGGCTATGTCGTGTAGATGATGGCCTAACAGGAGGCTTTAACATTTTCTTTCTAGTGTCCTTCGTTTAAGAGAAAAATGCAAAGGTACAAGACAGCTTTTCCTTGCCAATATCTCTCTTTTGCAAAGAGCTACGCATTGGAAAATTCAGGGCTATGTCGTGTAGATGATGGCCTAACAAGAGGCTTTAAAATTTTCTTTCTAGTGACCTTCGTTTGGGAGAAAAATGCAAAGGTACAAGACAGCTTTTCCTTGCCAATATCTCTCTTTTGCAAAGAGCTACGCATTGGAAAATTTAGGGCTATGTCGTGTAGATGATGGCCTAACAGGAGGCTTTAAAATTTTCTTTCTAGTGACCTTCGTTTGGGAGAAAAATGCAAAGGTACAAGACAGCTTTTCCTTGCCAATATCTCTCTTTTGCAAAGAGCTGCGCATTGGAAAATTCAGGGCTATGTCGTGTAGATGATGGCCTAACAGGAGGCTTTAAAATTGTAATTCTAGTGTCCTTCGTTAGGGAGAAAAATGCAAAGGTACAAGACAGCTTTTCCTTGCCAATATCTCTCTTTTGCAAAGAGCTACGCATTGGAAAATTCAGGGCTATGTCGTGTAGATGATGGCCTAACAGGAGGCTTTAAAATTTTCTTTCTAGTGACCTTCGTTTGGGAGAAAAATGCAAAGGTACAAGACAGCTTTTCCTTGCCAATATCTCTCTTTTGCAAAGAGCTGCGCATTGGAAAATTCAGGGCTATGTCGTGTAGATGATGGCCTAACAGGAGGCTTTAAAATTTTCTTTCTAGTGTCCTTCGTTTGGGAGAAAAATGCAATGGTACAAGACAGCTTTTCCTTGCCAATATCTCTCTTTTGCAAAGAGCTGCGCATTGGAAAATTCAAGGCTATGTCGTGTAGATGATGGCCTAACAGGAGGCTTTAAAATTTTCTTTCTAGTGACCTTCGTTTGGGAGAAAAATGCAAAGGTACAAGACAGCTTTTCCTTGCCAATATCTCTCTTTTGCAAAGAGCTGCGCATTGGAAAATTCAGGGCTATATCGTGTAGATGATGGCCTAACAGGAGGCTTTAAAATTTTCTTTCTAGTGTCCTTCGTTTGGGAGAAAAATGCAATGGTACAAGACAGCTTTTCCTTGCCAATATCTCTCTTTTGCAAAGAGCTGCGCATTGGAAAATTCAGGGCTATGTCGTGTAGATGATGGCCTAACAGGAGGCTTTAAAATTTTCTTTCTAGTGACCTTCGTTTGGGAGAAAAATGCAAAGGTACAAGACAGCTTTTCCTTGCCAATATCTCTCTTTTGCAAAGAGCTGCGCATTGGAAAATTCAGGGCTATATCGTGTAGATGATGGCCTAACAGGAGGCTTTAAAATTTTAATTCTAGTGTCCTTCGTTTGGGAGAAAAATGCAATGGTACAAGACAGCTTTTCCTTGCCAATATCTCTCTTTTGCAAAGAGCTGCGCATTGGAAAATTCAGGGCTATGTCGTGTAGATGATGGTCTAACAGGAGGCTTTAAAATTTTCTTTCTAGTGTCCTTCGTTTGGGAGAAAAATGCAATGGTACAAGACAGCTTTTCCTTGCCAATATCTCTCTTTTGCAAAGAGCTGCGCATTGGAAAATTCAGGGCTATGTCGTGTAGATGATGGCCTAACAGGAGGCTTTAAAATTTTCTTTCTAGTGTCCTTCGTTTGGGAGAAAAATGCAATGGTACAAGACAGCTTTTCCTTGCCAATATCTCTCTTTTGCAAAGAGCTGCGCATTGGAAAATTCAGGGCTATGTCGTGTAGATGATGGCCTAACAGGAGGCTTTAAAATTTTCTTTCTAGTGTCCTTCGTTTGGGAGAAAAATGCAAAGGTACAAGACAGCTTTTCCTTGCCAACATCTCTCTTTTGCAAAGAGCTACGCATTGGAAAATTCAGGGCTATGTCGTGTAGATGATGGCCTAACAGGAGGCTTTAAACTTTTCTTTCTAGTGACCTTCGTTTGGGAGAAAAATGCAAAGGTACAAGACAGCTTTTCCTTGCCAATATCTCTCTTTTGCAAAGAGCTGCGCATTGGAAAATTCAGGGCTATGTCGTGTAGATGATGGCCTAACAGGAGGCTTTAAAATTTTAATTCTAGTGTCCTTCGTTTGGGAGAAAAATGCAAAGGTACGAGTTAGTTTTTTCTTGCCAATATCTCTCTTTTGCAAAGAGCTGCGCATTGGAAAATTCATGGCTATGCCGTGTAGATGATGGTCTAACAGGAGGCTTTAAAATTTTCTTTCTAGTGTCCTTCGTTTGGGAGAAAAATGCAATGGTACAAGACAGCTTTTCCTTGCCAATATCTCTCTTTTGCAAAGAGCTGCGCATTGGAAAATTCAGGGCTATGTCGTGTAGATGATGGCATAACAGGAGGCTTTAAAATTTTCTTTCTAGTGTCCTTCGTTTGGGAGAAAAATGCAAAGGTACAAGACAGCTTTTCCTTGCCAATATCTCTCTTTTGCAAAGAGCTACGCATTGGAAAATTCAGGGCTATGTCGTGTAGATGATGGCCTAACAGGAGGCTTTAAACTTTTCTTTCTAGTGACCTTCGTTTGGGAGAAAAATGCAAAGGTACAAGACAGCATTTCCTTGCCAATATCTCTCTTTTGCAAAGAGCTGCGCATTGGAAAATTCAGGGCTATGTCGTGTAGATGATGGCATAACAGGAGGCTTTAAAATTTTCTTTCTAGTGTCCTTCGTTTGGGAGAAAAATGCAAAGGTACAAGACAGCTTTTCCTTGCCAATATCTCTCTTTTGCAAAGAGCTGCGCATTGGAAAATTCAGGGCTATATCGTGTAGATGATGACCTAACAGGAGGCTTTAAAATTTTAATTCTAGTGTCCTTCGTTTGGGAGAAAAATGCAAAGGTACAAGACAGCTTTTCCTTGCCAATATCTCTCTTTTGCAAAGAGCTGCGCATTGGAAAATTCATGGCTATGCCGTGTAGATGATAGTCTAACAGGAGACTTTAAAATTTTCTTTCTAGTGTCCTTCGATTGGGAGAAAAATGCAATGGTACAAGACAGCTTTTCCTTGCCAATATCTCTCTTTTGCAAAGAGCTGCGCATTGGAAAATTCAGGGCTATGTCGTGTAGATGATGGCCTAACAGGAGGCTTTAAAATTTTCTTTCTAGTGTCCTTCGTTTGGGAGAAAAATGCAAAGGTACAAGACAGCTTTTCCTTGCCAATATCTCTCTTTTGCAAAGAGCTACGCATTGGAAAATTCAGGGCTATGTCGTGTAGATGATGGCCTAACAGGAGGCTTTAAAATTTTCTTTCTAGTGTCCTTCGTTTAAGAGAAAAATGCAAAGGTACAAGACAGCTTTTCCTTGCCAATATCTCTCTTTTGCAAAGAGCTACGCATTGGAAAATTCAGGGCTATGTCGTGTAGATGATGGCCTAACAAGAGGCTTTAAAATTTTCTTTCTAGTGACCTTCGTTTGGGAGAAAAATGCAAAGGTACAAGACAGCTTTTCCTTGCCAATATCTTTTTGCAAAGAGCTACGCATTGGAAAATTTAGGGCTATGTCGTGTAGATGATGGCCTAACAGGAGGCTTTAAAATTTTCTTTCTAGTGACCTTCGTTTGGGAGAAAAATGCAAAGGTACAAGACAGCTTTTCCTTGCCAATATCTCTCTTTTGCAAAGAGCTGCGCATTGGAAAATTCAGGGCTATGTCGTGTAGATGATGGCCTAACAGGAGGCTTTAAAATTGTAATTCTAGTGTCCTTCGTTTGGGAGAAAAATGCAAAGGTACAAGACAGCTTTTCCTTGCCAATATCTCTCTTTTGCAAAGAGCTACGCATTGGAAAATTCAGGGCTATGTCGTGTAGATGATGGCCTAACAGGAGGCTTTAAAATTTTCTTTCTAGTGACCTTCGTTTGGGAGAAAAATGCAAAGGTACAAGACAGCTTTTCCTTGCCAATATCTCTCTTTTGCAAAGAGCTGCGCATTGGAAAATTCAGGGCTATGTCGTGTAGATGATGGCCTAACAGGAGGCTTTAAAATTTTCTTTCTAGTGACCTTCGTTTGGGAGAAAAATGCAAAGGTACAAGACAGCTTTTCCTTGCCAATATCTCTCTTTTGCAAAGAGCTGCGCATTGGAAAATTCAGGGCTATGTCGTGTAGATGATTGCCTAACAGGAGGCTTTAAAATTTTCTTTCTAGTGTCCTTCGTTTGGGAGAAAAATGCAATGGTACAAGACAGCTTTTCCTTGCCAATATCTCTCTTTTGCAAAGAGCTGCGCATTGGAAAATTCAGGGCTATGTCGTGTAGATGATGGCCTAACAGGAGGCTTTAAAATTTTCTTTCTAGTGACCTTCGTTTGGGAGAAAAATGCAAAGGTACAAGACAGCTTTTCCTTGCCAATATCTCTCTTTTGCAAAGAGCTGCGCATTGGAAAATTCAGGGCTATATCGTGTAGATGATGGCCTAACAGGAGGCTTTAAAATTTTAATTCTAGTGTCCTTCGTTTGGGAGAAAAATGCAATGGTACAAGACAGCTTTTCCTTGCCAATATCTCTCTTTTGCAAAGAGCTGCGCATTGGAAAATTCAGGGCTATGTCGTGTAGATGATGGTCTAACAGGAGGCTTTAAAATTTTCTTTCTAGTGTCCTTCGTTTGGGAGAAAAATGCAATGGTACAAGACAGCTTTTCCTTGCCAATATCTCTCGTTTGCAAAGAGCTGCGCATTGGAAAATTCAGGGCTATGTCGTGTAGATGATGGCCTAACAGGAGGCTTTAAAATTTTCTTTCTAGTGTCCTTCGTTTGGGAGAAAAATGCAAAGGTACAAGACAGCTTTTCCTTGCCAATATCTCTCTTTTGCAAAGAGCTACGCATTGGAAAATTCAGGGCTATGTCGTGTAGATGATGGCCTAACAGGAGGCTTTAAACTTTTCTTTCTAGTGACCTTCGTTTGGGAGAAAAATGCAAAGGTACAAGACAGCTTTTCCTTGCCAATATCTCTCTTTTGCAAAGAGCTGCGCATTGGAAAATTCAGGGCTATGTCGTGTAGATGATGGCCTAACAGGAGGCTTTAAAATTTTAATTCTAGTGTCCTTCGTTTGGGAGAAAAATGCAAAGGTACGAGTTAGTTTTTTCTTGCCAATATCTCTCTTTTGCAAAGAGCTGCGCATTGGAAAATTCATGGCTATGCCGTGTAGATGATGGTCTAACAGGAGGCTTTAAAATTTTCTTTGTAGTGTCCTTCGTTTGGGAGAAAAATGCAATGGTACAAGACAGCTTTTCCTTGCCAATATCTCTCTTTTGCAAAGAGCTGCGCTTTGGAAAATTCAGGGCTATGTCGTGTAGATGATGGCCTAACAGGAGGCTTTAAAATTTTCTTTCTAGTGTTCTTCGTTTGGGAGAAAAATGCAAAGGTACAAGACAGCTTTTCCTTGCCATTATCTCTCTTTTGCAAAGAGCTGCGCATTGGAAAATTCAGGGCTATGTCGTGTAGATGATGGCCTAACAGGAGGCTTTAAAATTTGAATTCTAGTGTCCTTCGTTTGGGAGAAAAATGCAAAGGTACGAGTTAGTTTTTTCTTGCCAATATCTCTCTTTTGCAAAGAGCTGCGCATTGGAAAATTCATGGCTATGCCGTGTAGATGATGGTCTAACAGGAGGCTTTAAAATTTTCTTTCTAGTGTCCTTCGTTTGGGAGAAAAATGCAATGGTACAAGATAGCTTTTCCTTGCCAATATCTCTCTTTTGCAAAGAGCTGCGCATTGGAAAATTCAGGGCTATGTCGTGTAGATGATGGCCTAACAGGAGGCTTTAAAATTTTCTTTCTAGTGTCCTTCGTTTGGGAGAAAAATGCAAAGGTACAAGACAGCTTTTCCTTGCCAATATCTCTCTTTTGCAAAGAGCTACGCATTGGAAAATTCAGGGCTATGTCGTGTAGATGATGGCCTAACAGGAGGCTTTAAACTTTTCTTTCTAGTGACCTTCGTTTGGGAGAAAAATGCAAAGGTACAAGACAGCTTTTCCTTGCCAATATCTCTCTTTTGCAAAGAGCTACGCATTGGAAAATTCAGGGCTATGTCGTGTAGATGATGGCCTAACAGGAGGCTTTAAAATTTTCTTTCTAGTGACCTTCGTTTGGGAGAAAAATGCAAAGGTACAAGACAGCTTTTCCTTGCCAATATCTCTCTTTTGCAAAGAGCTGCGCATTGGAAAATTCAGGGCTATGTCGTGTAGATGATGGCCTAACAGGAGGCTTTAAAATTTTCTTTCTAGTGACCTTCGTTTGGGAGAAAAATGCAAAGGTACAAGACAGCTTTTCCTTGCCAATATCTCTCTTTTGCAAAGAGCTGCGCATTGGAAAATTCAGGGCTATGTCGTGTAGATGATTGCCTAACAGGAGGCTTTAAAATTTTCTTTCTAGTGTCCTTCGTTTGGGAGAAAAATGCAATGGTACAAGACAGCTTTTCCTTGCCAATATCTCTCTTTTGCAAAGAGCTGCGCATTGGAAAATTCAGGGCTATGTCGTGTAGATGATGGCCTAACAGGAGGCTTTAAAATTTTCTTTCTAGTGACCTTCGTTTGGGAGAAAAATGCAAAGGTACAAGACAGCTTTTCCTTGCCAATGTCTCTCTTTTGCAAAGAGCTGCGCATTGGAAAATTCAGGGCTATATCGTGTAGATGATGGCCTAACAGGAGGCTTTAAAATTTTAATTCTAGTGTCCTTCGTTTGGGAGAAAAATGCAATGGTACAAGACAGCTTTTCCTTGCCAATATCTCTCTTTTGCAAAGAGCTGCGCATTGGAAAATTCAGGGCTATGTCGTGTAGATGATGGTCTAACAGGAGGCTTTAAAATTTTCTTTCTAGTGTCCTTCGTTTGGGAGAAAAATGCAATGGTACAAGACAGCTTTTCCTTGCCAATATCTCTCGTTTGCAAAGAGCTGCGCATTGGAAAATTCAGGGCTATGTCGTGTAGATGATGGCCTAACAGGAGGCTTTAAAATTTTCTTTCTAGTGTCCTTCGTTTGGGAGAAAAATGCAAAGGTACAAGACAGCTTTTCCTTGCCAATATCTCTCTTTTGCAAAGAGCTACGCATTGGAAAATTCAGGGCTATGTCGTGTAGATGATGGCCTAACAGGAGGCTTTAAACTTTTCTTTCTAGTGACCTTCGTTTGGGAGAAAAATGCAAAGGTACAAGACAGCTTTTCCTTGCCAATATCTCTCTTTTGCAAAGAGCTGCGCATTGGAAAATTCAGGGCTATGTCGTGTAGATGATGGCCTAACAGGAGGCTTTAAAATTTTAATTCTAGTGTCCTTCGTTTGGGAGAAAAATGCAAAGGTACGAGTTAGTTTTTTCTTGCCAATATCTCTCTTTTGCAAAGAGCTGCGCATTGGAAAATTCATGGCTATGCCGTGTAGATGATGGTCTAACAGGAGGCTTTAAAATTTTCTTTGTAGTGTCCTTCGTTTGGGAGAAAAATGCAATGGTACAAGACAGCTTTTCCTTGCCAATATCTCTCTTTTGCAAAGAGCTGCGCTTTGGAAAATTCAGGGCTATGTCGTGTAGATGATGGCCTAACAGGAGGCTTTAAAATTTTCTTTCTAGTGTTCTTCGTTTGGGAGAAAAATGCAAAGGTACAAGACAGCTTTTCCTTGCCAATATCTCTCTTTTGCAAAGAGCTGCGCATTGGAAAATTCAGGGCTATGTCGTGTAGATGATGGCCTAACAGGAGGCTTTAAAATTTTCTTTCTAGTGTCCTTCGTTTGGGAGAAAAATGCAAAGGTACAAGACAGCTTTTCCTTGCCAATATCTCTCTTTTGCAAAGAGCTACGCATTGGAAAATTCAGGGCTATGTCGTGTAGATGATGGCCTAACAGGAGGCTTTAAACTTTTCTTTCTAGTGACCTTCGTTTGGGAGAAAAATGCAAAGGTACAAGACAGCTTTTCCTTGCCAATATCTCTCTTTTGCAAAGAGCTGCGCATTGGAAAATTCAGGGCTATGTCGTGTAGATGATGGCCTAACAGGAGGCTTTAAAATTTTCTTTCTAGTGTCCTTCGTTTGGGAGAAAAATGCAAAGGTACAAGACAGCTTTTCCTTGCCAATATCTCTCTTTTGCAAAGAGCTACGCATTGGAAAATTCAGGGCTATGTCGTGTAGATGATGGCCTAACAGGAGGCTTTAAACTTTTCTTTCTAGTGACCTTCGTTTGGGAGAAAAATGCAAAGGTACAAGACAGCTTTTCCTTGCCAATATCTCTCTTTTGCAAAGAGCTGCGCATTGGAAAATTCAGGGCTATGTCGTGTAGATGATGGCCTAACAGGAGGCTTTAAAATTTTCTTTCTAGTGTCCTTCGTTTGGGAGAAAAATGCAAAGGTACAAGACAGCTTTTCCTTGCCAATATCTCTCTTTTGCAAAGAGCTGCGCATTGGAAAATTCAGGGCTATATCGTGTAGATGATGACCTAACAGGAGGCTTTAAAATTTTAATTCTAGTGTCCTTCGTTTGGGAGAAAAATGCAAAGGTACAAGACAGCTTTTCCTTGCCAATATCTCTCTTTTGCAAAGAGCTGCGCATTGGAAAATTCATGGCTATGCCGTGTAGATGATGGTCTAACAGGAGACTTTAAAATTTTCTTTCTAGTGTCCTTCGATTGGGAGAAAAATGCAATGGTACAAGACAGCTTTTCCTTGCCAATATCTCTCTTTTGCAAAGAGCTGCGCATTGGAAAATTCAGGGCTATGTCGTGTAGATGATGGCCTAACAGGAGGCTTTAAAATTTTCTTTCTAGTGTTCTTCGTTTGGGAGAAAAATGCAAAGGTACAAGACAGCTTTTCCTTGCCAATATCTCTCTTTTGCAAAGAGCTGCGCATTGGAAAATTCAGGGCTATGTCGTGTAGATGATGGCCTAACAGGAGGCTTTAATATTTTCTTTCTAGTGACCTTCGTTTGGGAGAAAAATGCAAAGGTACAAGACAGCTTTTCCTTGCCAATATCTCTCTTTTGCAAAGAGCTGCGCATTGGAGAATTCAGGGCTATGTCGTGTAGATGATGGCCTAACAGGAGGCTTTAAAATTTTCTTTCTAGTGTCCTTCGTTTAAGAGAAAAATGCAAAGGTACAAGACAGCTTTTCCTTGCCAATATCTCTCTTTTGCAAAGAGCTACGCATTGGAAAATTCAGGGCTATGTCGTGTAGATGATGGCCTAACAAGAGGCTTTAAAATTTTCTTTCTAGTGACCTTCGTTTGGGAGAAAAATGCAAAGGTACAAGACAGCTTTTCCTTGCCAATATCTTTTTGCAAAGAGCTACGCATTGGAAAATTTAGGGCTATGTCGTGTAGATGATGGCCTAACAGGAGGCTTTAAAATTTTCTTTCTAGTGACCTTCGTTTGGGAGAAAAATGCAAAGGTACAAGACAGCTTTTCCTTGCCAATATCTCTCTTTTGCAAAGAGCTGCGCATTGGAAAATTCAGGGCTATGTCGTGTAGATGATGGCCTAACAGGAGGCTTTAAAATTGTAATTCTAGTGTCCTTCGTTTGGGAGAAAAATGCAAAGGTACAAGACAGCTTTTCCTTGCCAATATCTCTCTTTTGCAAAGAGCTACGCATTGGAAAATTCAGGGCTATGTCGTGTAGATGATGGCCTAACAGGAGGCTTTAAAATTTTCTTTCTAGTGACCTTCGTTTGGGAGAAAAATGCAAAGGTACAAGACAGCTTTTCCTTGCCAATATCTCTCTTTTGCAAAGAGCTGCGCATTGGAAAATTCAGGGCTATGTCGTGTAGATGATGGCCTAACAGGAGGCTTTAAAATTTTCTTTCTAGTGTCCTTCGTTTGGGAGAAAAATGCAATGGTACAAGACAGCTTTTCCTTGCCAATATCTCTCTTTTGCAAAGAGCTGCGCATTGGAAAATTCAGGGCTATGTCGTGTAGATGATGGCCTAACAGGAGGCTTTAAAATTTTCTTTCTAGTGTCCTTCGTTTGGGAGAAAAATGCAATGGTACAAGACAGCTTTTCCTTGCCAATATCTCTCTTTTGCAAAGAGCTGCGCATTGGAAAATTCAGGGCTATGTCGTGTAGATGATGGCCTAACAGGAGGCTTTAAAATTTTCTTTCTAGTGTCCTTCGTTTGGGAGAAAAATGCAAAGGTACAAGACAGCTTTTCCTTGCCAATATCTCTCTTTTGCAAAGAGCTACGCATTGGAAAATTCAGGGCTATGTCGTGTAGATGATGGCCTAACAGGAGGCTTTAAACTTTTCTTTCTAGTGACCTTCGTTTGGGAGAAAAATGCAAAGGTACAAGACAGCTTTTCCTTGCCAATATCTCTCTTTTGCAAAGAGCTGCGCATTGGAAAATTCAGGGCTATGTCGTGTAGATGATGGCCTAACAGGAGGCTTTAAACTTTTCTTTCTAGTGACCTTCGTTTGGGAGAAAAATGCAAAGGTACAAGACAGCTTTTCCTTGCCAATATCTCTCTTTTGCAAAGAGCTACGCATTGGAAAATTCAGGGCTATGTCGTGTAGATGATGGCCTAACAGGAGGCTTTAAAATTTTCTTTCTAGTGACATTCGTTTGGGAGAAAAATGCAAAGGTACAAGACAGCTTTTCCTTGCCAATATCTCTCTTTTGCAAAGAGCTGCGCATTGGAAAATTCAGGGCTATGTCGTGTAGATGATGGCCTAACAGGAGGCTTTAAAATTTTCTTTCTAGTGACCTTCGTTTGGGAGAAAAATGCAGAGGTACAAGACAGCTTTTCCTTGCCAATATCTCTCTTTTGCAAAGAGCTGCGCATTGGAAAATTCAGGGCTATATCGTGTAGATGATGGCCTAACAGGAGGCTTTAAAATTTTAATTCTAGTGTCCTTCGTTTGGGAGAAAAATGCAATGGTACAAGACAGCTTTTCCTTGCCAATATCTCTCTTTTGCAAAGAGCTGCGCATTGGAAAATTCAGGGCTATGTCGTGTAGATGATGGTCTAACAGGAGGCTTTAAAATTTTCTTTCTAGTGTCCTTCGTTTGGGAGAAAAATGCAATGGTACAAGACAGCTTTTCCTTGCCAATATCTCTCGTTTGCAAAGAGCTGCGCATTGGAAAATTCAGGGCTATGTCGTTTAGATGATGGCCTAACAGGAGGCTTTAAAATTTTCTTTCTAGTGTCCTTCGTTTGGGAGAAAAATGCAAAGGTACAAGACAGCTTTTCCTTGCCAATATCTCTCTTTTGCAAAGAGCTACGCATTGGAAAATTCAGGGCTATGTCGTGTAGATGATGGCCTAACAGGAGGCTTTAAACTTTTCTTTCTAGTGACCTTCGTTTGGGAGAAAAATGCAAAGGTACAAGACAGCTTTTCCTTGCCAATATCTCTCTTTTGCAAAGAGCTGCGCATTGGAAAATTCAGGGCTATGTCGTGTAGATGATGGCCTAACAGGAGGCTTTAAAATTTTAATTCTAGTGTCCTTCGTTTGGGAGAAAAATGCAAAGGTACGAGTTAGTTTTTTCTTGCCAATATCTCTCTTTTGCAAAGAGCTGCGCATTGGAAAATTCATGGCTATGCCGTGTAGATGATGGTCTAACAGGAGGCTTTAAAATTTTCTTTCTAGTGTACTTCGTTTGGGAGAAAAATGCAATGGTACAAGACAGCTTTTCCTTGCCAATATCTCTCTTTTGCAAAGAGCTGCGCTTTGGAAAATTCAGGGCTATGTCGTGTAGATGATGGCCTAACAGGAGGCTTTAAAATTTTCTTTCTAGTGTTCTTCGTTTGGGAGAAAAATGCAAAGGTACAAGACAGCTTTTCCTTGCCAATATCTCTCGTTTGCAAAGAGCTGCGCATTGGAAAATTCAGGGCTATGTCGTGTAGATGATGGCCTAACAGGAGGCTTTAAAATTTTCTTTCTAGTGTCCTTCGTTTGGGAGAAAAATGCAAAGGTACAAGACAGCTTTTCCTTGCCAATATCTCTCTTTTGCAAAGAGCTACGCATTGGAAAATTCAGGGCTATGTCGTGTAGATGATGGCCTAACAGGAGGCTTTAAAATTTTCTTTCTAGTGTCCTTCGTTTGGGAGAAAAATGCAAAGGTACAAGACAGCTTTTCCTTGCCAATATCTCTCGTTTGCAAAGAGCTGCGCATTGGAAAATTCAGGGCTATGTCGTGTAGATGATGGCCTAACAGGAGGCTTTAAAATTTTCTTTCTAGTGTCCTTCGTTTGGGAGAAAAATGCAAAGGCACAAGACAGCTTTTCCTTGCCAATATCTCTCTTTTGCAAAGAGCTACGCATTGGAAAATTCAGGGCTATGTCGTGTAGATGATGGCCTAACAGGAGGCTTTAAAATTTTAATTCTAGTGTCCTTCGTTTGGGAGAAAAATGCAAAGGTACAAGTTAGCTTTTCCTTGCCAATATTTCTTTTTTGCAAAGAGCTGCGCATTGGAAAATTCATGGCTATGCCGTGTAGATGATGGTCTAACAGGAGGCTTTAAAATTTTCATTCTAGTGTCCTTCGTTTGGGAGAAAAATGCAATGGTACAAGACAGCTTTTCCTTGCCAATATCTCTCTTTTGCAAAGAGCTGCGCATTGGAAAATTCAGGGCTATGTCGTGTAGATGATGGCCTAACAGGAGGCTTTAAAATTTTCTTTCTAGTGTCCTTCGTTTGGGAGAAAAATGCAAAGGTACAAGACAGCTTTTCCTTGCCAATATCTCTCGTTTGCAAAGAGCTGCGCATTGGAAAATTCAGGGCTATGTCGTGTAGATGATGGCCTAACAGGAGGCTTTAAAATTTTCTTTCTAGTGTCCTTCGTTTGGGAGAAAAATGCAAAGGTACAAGACAGCTTTTCCTTGCCAATATCTCTCTTTTGCAAAGAGCTACGCATTGGAAAATTCAGGGCTATGTCGTGTAGATGATGGCTTAACAGGAGGCTTTAAAATTTTCTTTCTAGTGACCTTCGTTTGGGAGAAAAATGCAAAGGTACAAGACAGCTTTTCCTTGCCAATATCTCTCTTTTGCAAAGAGCTGCGCATTGGAAAATTCAGGGCTATATCGTGTAGATGATGGCCTAACAGGAGGCTTTAAAATTTTAATTCTAGTGTCCTTCGTTTGGGAGAAAAATGCAAAGGTACAAGACAGCTTTTCCTTGCCAATATCTCTCTTTTGCAAAGAGCTGCGCATTGGAAAATTCATGGCTATGCCGTGTAGATGATGGTCTAACAGGAGGCTTTAAAATTTTCTTTCTAGTGTCCTTCGTTTGGGAGAAAAATGCAATGGTACAAGACAGCTTTTCCTTGCCAATATCTCTCTTTTGCAAAGAGCTGCGCATTGGAAAATTCAGGGCTATGTCGTGTAGATGATGGCCTAACAGGAGGCTTTAAAATTTTCTTTCTAGTGTCCTTCGTTTGGGAGAAAAATGCAAAGGTACAAGACAGCTTTTCCTTGCCAATATCTCTCTTTTGCAAAGAGCTACGCATTGGAAAATTCAGGGCTATGTCGTGTAGATGATAGCCTAACAGGAGGCTTTAAAATTTTCTTTCTAGTGACCTTCGTTTGGGAGAAAAATGCAAAGGTACAAGACAGCTTTTCCTTGCCAATATCTCTCTTTTGCAAAGAGCTGCGCATTGGAAAATCCAGGGCTATGTCGTGTAGATGATGGCCTAACAGGAGGCTTTAAAATTTTCTTTCTAGTGTCCTTCGTTTGGGAGAAAAATGCAAAGGTACAAGACAGCTTTTCCTTGCCAATATCTCTCTTTTGCAAAGAGCTACGCATTGGAAAATTCAGGGCTATGTCGTGTAGATGATGGCCTAACAGGAGGCTTTAAAATTTTCTTTCTAGTGACCTTCGTTTGGGAGAAAAATGCAAAGGTACAAGACAGCTTTTCCTTGCCAATATCTCTCTTTTGCAAAGAGCTACGCATTGGAAAATTCAGGGCTATGTCGTGTAGATGATGGCCTAACAGGAGGCTTTAAAATTTTCTTTCTAGTGACCTTCGTTTGGGAGAAAAATGCAAAGGTACAAGACAGCTTTTCCTTGCCAATATCTCTCTTTTGCAAAGAGCTGCGCATTGGAAAATTCAGGGCTATGTCGTGTAGATGATGGCCTAACAGGAGGCTTTAAAATTTTCTTTCTAGTGTCCTTCGTTTGGGAGAAAAATGCAATGGTACAAGACAGCTTTTCCTTGCCAATATCTCTCTTTTGCAAAGAGCTGCGCTTTGGAAAATTCAGGGCTATGTCGTGTAGATGATGGCCTAACAGGAGGCTTTAAAATTTTCTTTCTAGTGGTAGAGTTAATTTTGACTGTGTAGTGTACTCACAGAGGACCTACCGCCCGTCCCCTCCTCGCATCTGAGCAGCAGGTCAGGCTCTTATTTTCTTTTTAATCAGGAGAGGCCGAGTGAACTGTGAGCAGGGGGGCAGAGCTACATGGGACCCAGAGGGGCTGCTGTGCTGTCAGAGAGGGAGAGGAAGCGAGAGATGAAGCTACTGCAAAACCCCTAGCTGATTGTGAGGTGCCGGGTTGAAGGGTGATGTGATCACCCTTCTCCCTCGCTGCCGCTGGGGACCGCATCTAGGCTTCCTCCATCGAGGGCATGCGGCGCAGCAGTGGGCAGCGTGTAATGAGTTTGTCTGACTCATTATACTGCTGCCTGTTGTGGACACCTCCGTCCGTACGGACTGGTGTACATGCCCAGCACAGAGGTGACAGTGTTGGTGGAAGTGCTGCCCAGTTCTGACCCTGCAGGCCTCCCTGATCTGACTGCGGCCGCTGCTACTGCTGCGGCCCGAAACCCCTGCCGGTCCCCTCCATAGACTTCTGCCTGTCCAGCGCTGAGGTACTAGGGGTATCCCAGCTGCGGGAAGGGTATGTCTCTGGCTTTCTCTCCGGCAGGGGAAGGTGACAGCGGCGGAGGAAGTGTTGCCCACCTCAGACACTGCAGGCCTCCCCGATCCAGCTGCGGCCACAGCTGATGCTGCCAGAACCCCCTGCTGGTCTCCTTTGTTGACTGCCGCATGGCCAGTGCTGAAGTACTGGGGGTAGGCCAGCTACGGGAAGAGTGTCTCTGCCTCGGGCTCTCTCTCTCTGTCAGGGGAAGGAAGGGCTGATTCTCTGGCACAACAGGGAGGGCTAGGCTGCAGGAACACAGCACTGGAAGAAACAGGAGGCCGAACTCATGACCAAAAAGTGAGCAGTGCAGTGATCAGCCCCCTAGTCTTTCCCTCTCTCTGGGTGCAGAGCTGTATTCTACAGAGAGAGCTGGGATGGGAAGAAGGGGAACGGCACCTGACACACACATACACGCGCGGCACCTGACACACACATACACGCGCAACACCTGACACACACACATACACGTGCGGCACCTGACACACACACACACACGTAGCATCAGACACAATAAAATAAACATGCAGCACCTGACCCACACATACACGCGCAACACCTGACACACACACATACACGTGCGGCACCTGACACACACACACGTAGCATCAGACACAATAAAATAAACATGCAGCACCTGACCCACACATACACGCGCAACACCTGACACACACACATATACACGTGCGGCACCTGACACACACACACGTACCATCAGACACAATAAAATAAACATGCAGCACCTGACACATGCATATACACGCAGCACCTGACACATGCATATACACGCAGCACCTGACACATGCATATACACGCAGCACCTGACACATGCATATACACGCAGCACCTGACACATGCATATACACGCAGCACCTGACACATGCATATACACGCAGCACCTGACACATGCATATACACGCAGCACCTGACACATACATATACACGCACACCATCAGACACACACATACACACGCAGTGCCTTACTCACACACACATAGACACGTGCAGCACCTGAGGCACACACATGTACACGCGCAGCACCTGACGCACACTCATGTACACACGCAGCACCTGACGCACACTCATGTACACGCGCAGCACCTAATGCACACTCATGTACACGCGCAGCACCTGACGCACACTCATGTACACGCGCATCACCTGACACAGACATACGTATTCATGCACAGCACCAGACATACACTTGTACACATGCGGAGCACCTGATACTCACACACATATACACCCGCAACACCTGACACACACACACACACGTGCGGCAGCTGACGCATACACACGCACCATCAGACACACTCCTATATACACGCAGCACCTGACACACACATACACACAGGAGCTGACACACACATACACAGGCAGCACCTGACACACACACACATATACACGCGCAGCACCTGACACCACGCACTCACACGTACAAGCAATGCATTTCACGCCTACCTCCAGCCTCAGTTACAGGCTGCTGCCGCCTACCCCCCTCCCTGCATCAGCTGCAAAGGCAGCAAAATATTTTGACCAAAGTCTAAAGGCCCGTACACATTAAACAATGTCGCTCTGTGAGCTACATCGTCTAATGTTTCCCCTCCCGGGCCGGCCGGCGGCCGACTGTACACACTGAGCGATATGACCGCTCATATCGCTCAGTGACGTCACGCCCCCGCCAGCCCTGCATGAAGGTCGTGGACGACAGTCCACATCCTTCCTGCATGCCCTACCGACAGCGAAGATTGTTGCCGACCCGCGGGGCCGCGCATCGTTTGTCGCTGGCTGCATACACACTTAACGATAAAATGAGCGACGTCGCTCATTAAATCGTTAAGTGTGTACGGACCTTAAACAATTTGGTTTGGTAAATAAAATAATTTTGCACAGAACAGTGATGTTATACGAATATTTTCATTAAACATTTAAAAAATCAAATGTTTATTCTTACAGTGAAATTTTACATTTCTGAATAAAAAAAATAAATTTAAAAAAAGCGATGAAATTCCATAGACAAAAAACCTTACGGTTTCACATGTCCCATTAAGGCTTCTTAGACATGATCGAAATTTCAGAAACCTGTTGTAACTCTTCCACTCAAACTCCAAAAAGCAATGAAATTCCGATCATTAAGGCTGACGCCTTAATGGACGTGTTCCTTGCGCAATACAGATATGGTATGCCATCACAGCCTGTGGGTAAGTGCAGATTCAGCACAGTGAGTACACAATGGTGTAGCTGCTAATTCACAGATTTGTGTGCTCATTGGAATACACACATGCAGTCTATGCAACTGAAGGTCTGAGCAGTTGGGGAATGCTTTTTCTGAAGACAGTTTCCCCACAAGGCCCTTTGGAGAGACAGAGAGAGAGTATGCCAGCACACCCCCCAGCGCTATATAACCCAGGAATAAAACAGTAACTTAATGTTTGCCCAGTAGTGCTGCTGTATGTAATTTGCGAATTATGTGCCCCCCCCCCCTCTTTTCAACCCTCTTGTCTAACGTGGTATAAGCAGGGTAGAGTCCGGGGAGCTTCCTCTCAGCGGTGCTGTGGAGAAAAAATGGCGCTGGTGAGTGCTGAGGGAGAAGCCCCGCCCCCTCGGAGGCGGGCTTCTGTCCCGCTTAAACTGTAAAATTGGTGGGGGCTTATACATATATAAAGTGCCCAGCTGTATATATGTTATATTTTTGCGAAAGAGGTTTATATTGCTGCCCAGGGCGCCCCCCCTGCGCCCTGCACCCTTACAGTGACCGGAGTATGTGAGGTGTATGGGAGCAAAGGCGCACAGCTGCAGTGCTGTGCGTTACCTCAGTGAAGATCATGAAGTCTTCTGCCGCCTCTGAAGTCTTCTTTTCTTCTCATACTCACCCGGCTTCTATCTTCCGGCTCTGCGAGGGGGACGGCGGCGCGGCTCTGGGACGGACGGCGAGGGTGAGATCCTGCGTACCAATCCCACTGGAGCTAATGGTGTCCAGTAGCCTAAGAAGCAGGACCTTGCAACTTAGAGAGTAGGGCTGCTTCTCTCCCTCAGTCCCTCGATGAGGGAGTCTGTTGCCAGCAGTGCTCCCTGAAAATTAAAAACCTAACAAAATACTTTCTGTCAGAAAGCTCAGGAGAGCTCCTGAAAAGCACCCAGTCTCCACTGGGTACAGTATCAAACTGAGGTCTGGAGGAGGGGCATAGAGGGAGGAGCCAGTGCACACCCAGAACTAAAATCTTTCTTAAAGTGCCCATGTCTCCTGCGGAGCCCGTCTATCCCCATGGTCCTTACGGAGTCCCCAGCATCCTCTAGGACGTTAGAGAAAATAGGATTTTAATACCTACCGGTAAATCCTTTTCTCTTAGTCCGTAGAGGATGCTGGGCACCCGTCCCAGTGCGTACTGTGTCTGCAGTTATTAAATAGCCCTTAACTCCAGAACATTTATGTGGAGATGAAAACATCCAAGGAAGACTTGACCATCTTCCTTGGATGTTTTCCCCCTGTGTGACTGCTCTCCAGCCTCGGAGGGTTGCATCCGTGGTCCCTAGGATCCCGTCCTGGATCCCGAACCATCGCCCCTCTAGGTGGTGAGAACTGTGCAGCCACCAATGGAGTGAGATTCTGGTCTTGGAAGACAGGATTATCCTCCGGTGCATGTGTAGGTGGGATCCGGACCACTTGTCCAACAGGTCCCACTGGAACACTCTGGCATGGAACCTGCCAAACTGAATGGCCTCGTAGGCCGCAACCATCTTCCCCAGCAACTGAATGCATTGATGGATTAACACTCTTGCTGGTTTCAGAATTTGTTTGACCAGACTCTGGATCTCCAGAGCCTTTCCACTAGAAGAAAACCTCTTCTGTGTCCAGTATCACTCCCAAAAACAACAACCGCGTCATTGGGACCAACTGCGATTTTGGCAAGTTTAGGAGCCAACCATGTTGTTGAAGAACTGTCAGGGAGAGTAGATGTTTTGCACCAACTGGTCCCTGGATCTCGCCTTTATCAGGAGATCATCCAAGTACGGGATAATTGTGACTCCTTGCTTGCGAAGGAGGACCATCATTTCCGCCATCACCCTGGTGAAAATCCTCGGAGCCGTGGACAGACCAAACGGCAACGTCTGAAATTGGTAATGACAATCCTGAATTGCAAACCTCAGGTAGCTTGATGCAGTGGCTAAATGGGAACATATAAGTAGGCATCCTTTATGTCTACCAAAATCATGAAATCTCATTTATCCCCCGGACTGGAGATCACTACCCTGAGAGATTCCATCTTGAAATTGAATTTCTTTAGGTAGAAATTAAGGGATTTCAGATTTAAGATTGGTCTGACTGAGCCGTCCGGCTTCGGGACCACGAAGAGGCTTGAATAAAAACCTTCTCCCTGCTGACTAAGGCTGATTTGAACAATCGGTGAGGGGGAACGTCTTGAAACCCCAGTTTGTACCCTTGGGACACTATTTGTAAAACCCACGAGTCCAGGTCCGAATGAATCTAGAACTGACTGAAGAGTTTTAGACGTGCCCCCCACTGGTGCGGGCTCCTGCAAGAGAGCCCCAGCGTCATGCAGTGGATTTGGCAGAAGCAGAGGACGATCTCTGCTCCTGCGATCTTGAAGAGGCTACAGACCTCTTCCCTCTTTTCCTTCCTCTACCTGCAAAGAAAGGGGAATCTTAACTTCTTGCATATCTATTGGGCCGAAATGACTGCGTCAGATAATGATGCGTCTTCATCCGTTGAGAGGGAACATAGGGCAAGAAGGATGACTTACCTGCGGGAGCTGCCGAGATCAAATTAACTAGGCCGTCGCCAAACAAGGCTTCACCTTCATAGGGAAGAGACTCCTTTTCTTCTTGGAGTCAGCATCAGCATTCCCTTGGTGAATCCACAATGCCCTCCTATCCAAGACTGCCATGAAATTGGCCCGTGAGCACTTGTGCCCGGTGTAGGATTTTTAAATATGTGTAGTTTACTGTATGCAAGGGTTTAAAACCTTTTAGGAACTGAGCTCTAAGGTGTATTACATGTAGTTTAAAAAAACAAAAAAGGTTTATTTTATGGCAGTAGTTTCCAAACTGGGGTTCTTGCACTGGTAGAATAGTTTGGTGGTCCAGGACCAATTAAAATTATTTATACTTTATTAAATTGGCAAAACCATTCCCTCACAACATAACTGAACCTGAGGATGACATGCTATAAACACAATTTACTTAATTTTATATTTTTTTCTGAATTTCTCAATAAAAAAAACTTTGGCTTAGGGGTGCCGTGAAACAAATTTTGATACTCTAGGGCAGGGGTGTCAAACCCATGGGCCGCATGCCGCCCCCAATGCATCCTTTTGTGGCCCACAGGCCGGGGTCCGGCAGGGGTCCTTTTGTGGCCCGATCACCTTGCTTAGAGCGAGGGCAGGAGAGTGCAGCCAGAGTCTTTGCTTTCTATGTGCGGCACCATCTTCCCGAAGAGATCACCGGGAAGATAGTGCCCCCTCCACTGGCTACAGCACAGGTATACTGGGGTGGGGTAGCAAACTGGGGGCCCCAATTGGCCCCTCCAGCAGTCCCTCTACCAAAACACGTCTTTTGGTGGTTTTGCGGTGTTGTTATAACTACATGGTGACGATACTGTAGCACAGAGATTTTCAACAATTTACAACTCACGTCACACAGAACAAGATTTAAATATTGACAAGGCACACTGAAATATAATGGTGATGCATGGTGCAGTATCGTGTCCTAGGATGTCATGTCGCAGCTTCTCCATAGGTAACGCCTGAACAGGCCCGGTGACAGGGGGGACAAAGGGGACACTTGTTCAGGGCTCCAAGTATTAAGAACAGAAATAATGGGGCCACAGTGCCAATATTGCTTTTTAAAGTGTATCCACCAACTGCTCAATTTAAGCAGGAAAACAATTAACAGGCCAACTAAACCCTCCCCCCTCCTTTTACCCCATCACTTTGTCCAGTCCCTGTGGTCCATACTGTATTGCCATTATTATGCATGTTGCTGTGCTGACCCTTTTCTGAATGTCCCTGCCACCGCCACCGAAGAGCTGGATAGCCCAGTATGAAAACCACCTGCCGGCCTCACTGACGGTCCGAGTCAAAGGCTCCATTTTTTTTAAAGATCCCTCTGCCAAGTTAAGGGGGGGTTGAGGGGGCCCCAGAGATATCAGTGTACTGGGCCCCGAGATTTCTGTTGCTGGCCCTGACCCTCAGGGGCGTATCTACCCCTTGGCCAGGATGGCACTTGCCAGGGGCACCATCCAGCTGTGCCAACCGTGGCTAAGGGATAGAGTTCTGCAGTCTCGAAAGGGCGCTATGGCAATCAGCGTGGGACTGACCAATTAGACGGTGAGGGAAGGATACTGAAATTGTCCCAACCCTGTTACAGTTTGAAATGCCCCTCAACTGCTGTCCACTGCTTCACTCCTAGCTCTGCCCCTTTGAAATTATTAATCCCTACACCCCGGTAGGCGGAGTTCTCTAGGCCCATACTCAGGAGTCACCACTGCTGTACATTATGTGCCGGTTGTAGAGGCAGAGCGGGGAACATCAGAGAACGCCACAAATTACACAGTGGGTAAGGAGATGGCTGGAGACAGCTGCACAGCCATGCCTTGCAAGTTCGAGAGAGCTGTTGAATTTCAGCACTTCAAGTCAGAGCCTGCCCCCTGCTGCCCAAGCAGTCCGTGACAGTTAGTAGTGTCGAGGAGGGGGGGATTTGTGCATGTGTGCTATCAGTGTGTGTGTGGGGGGGGTGGAGGATGTGTGTGACTGTGAGGGAGCTGTCAGTGTCAGTGGGGAGAGGAGCAGGAGGGAGTTGTCAGTGTGTGGAAGTGATGAGAGTTGTCAGTACTGGGGAAATGTGTGTGTGTGTGTGTGTGTGTGTGTGTGTGTGTGTGTGTGTGTGTGTGTGTACTAGATTTAGGAGTGTGTGTTTGTGAGAGGTTTCAGTTGGGGAATTAGAGTTCATACAGTAATTAAATGTTTTCATATTGAGAACTACATCTCCCAGCATATACAGTGTGCTGGGGATGCTAACAAGCTTTATTTAAAAGTTTAAAAAACATTGCTTTTATGACTGCAATGGTTAAAAAGGGAGAGCTATAAATCAATTTATCAGTGAATGATCGCAGTTTGAGCTGTTACATTTTACTGAACCACCTATCCCTCCACACTCACTACCTGTCCTCAGGATACATTTACCATCCCGGCAGACGGTATACCGGCGGTCATTTGACCGATGTTGGAATCCTGACACCACTTGGGAGACTGGTGCCGGCACACAGACAGCCAACATCCCGAAGGCGAGTATTGGAGGGAGGGTTAGGACCGGGGGAGCGGGTGTTAGGGAAGGCACTAGGAGGGGGGGGGATTAGTCCTAGCTGCCACCCCCTGAGGGTTAGCCCTATCCGCCACCCCCCCAGAGGGTTAGGATTAGGTATCATGTGACTGCTGGAATCCCGAGCGCCGGATGCCATACCCAACCCCCTTTACTTTTTCAGGCATTTCTATCTCTCCTCTCTCTATGGTGTTCTGATTGCCCACTTTCCCTTGTGCTTCTCTCTCTCTCTCTCTCTCTCTCTCCTTTGTTTAGAGCATCAGTTTCTGTAGTCCACTTTATCCTTATTTTTTCCAGTGTTTCACTATCTCTCTGATGTAATGAGGATGTATGGTCTAGAGGGATCAGTAATGCATTGTACTGTATAGAGGCGTCAGGGATGTAGCGTAGGGTATAGAGGCGTCAGGGATGTAGCGTAGGTTATAGAGGCATCAGGAATGTAGCGTAGGGAATAGAGGCATCAGGGATGTAGCGTAGGGTATAGAGGCGTCAGGGATGTAGCATAGGGAATAGAGGCGTCAGGGATGTAGCGTAGGGAATAGAGGCGTCAGGGATTTAGCTTAGGGAATATAGGCATCAGGGATGTACTAGCAGGTATATAGAGGTCAGTGTACTGTATAGAGGGGTCAGTAATGCAGTGATGTTATAGAAAGGTCAGTGATGTAGTGTAGGGTATAGAGGGGTCAGTTATGTAGTGTGGGGTAAAGAGGGGTCAGTAAAGATACTAAGCTGAAGTACTTAGAACACTTCTTGAATTAAGACACAACCTGCAAGAAAAAGTATGCAATATGGGTGAAAAGGCAAATGTCAGAGGTCTGATACAAGTAACCAGCTCCACACCTTGCACCACATAGCGTTATGTTAAACTGGGAAATGTTCTTTTTTGGTGTGTGTGTATGTGTGTGTGTGGGGGGGGGGGGGGGTGCCAAAGGAAATTTTTGCCATTGGCTCCTTTGGTCTAGAACCAGCCCTGATCACAAAATATTTTTGTCTAAACAGACTGGACACTGATCAGCGTTGGCTCATTCTCAGCCCCCCGCCCAGCCTCTGCTGCCAACAGACTGCTATTAGCTAGTTAACCTTCTGCCTTCCCTATCTATGACACAGACTGCTGCTAATGCTACCAGACTGTTCCCAGTGGCTTCACACCAACAGTGAATCCCAGCCGATGATGTAGGGCAGCGTGTGGGGGAGGGGGTCAGTTGCTGTGGCTCCAACATGGTAACCGCCAATGGACTGCAATGCTTTATCGAAAGGGGGGGCGCCAGTCCCTTACTTTGCCAGGGGCGCTTGGACCCCTAGCTACACCTCTGTTGACCCTAACCGATACCCCTAAACTAACCATAATTCCTGCAGTAAAAATCCATGTTTCTATGTATATAGGGGGTCATTCCGAGTTGATCGCATGCTGCCGTTGTTCGCTGCGTAGCAATCAGTTGAAAAAAAATGGCTAATCTGTGCATGCGCATGCTCCGTAATGTGCATGCGCATCGTACGGGTACAAAGTCCATTGTGGTTTTGCACTAGTTCTAGCGATTATTCCAATCACAGAACAGGCCACAAGGAGATTGACAGAAAGAGGGCGTTTCTGGGTGTCAACTGACCGTTTTCAGGGAGTGCTTGGAAAAATGCAGGCGTGGCAGAAGAAATGCAGACGTGGCTGGGCATTCGCTGGATGGGTGTGTGACATCAAAAGCCGTCCCTCGGTTGTTAGAATCAACGCACACGAAGTGTAACTACAGTGCTGGTCTTATTTTGAAACGATTTTGCAGGCGCTCTGCTGCTCAAGTGTTCGCACTTCTCCAAAGTGAATATACACTCTCCAGTGGGCAGCGACAATGCGTTTGCATGGCTGCTAAAAACTGCTAGCGAGCAATCAACTCAGAATGACCCCCATAGTGTATTGCAAGAAAATATCTGTAAATCCAATGGTACCGTAAGTGTGGTATATACTCGCACTTCTTTGCGGGGTGAGAACATCTCCCCTAAGTGAAGTCAGCCCTATGAATAGAGTTTGTGTGATCCCTGTGCAGCAGTCACAGAAAGGGTTCATCTCTGCAGTTTGTCACTCAAATTACATTGCTGCATTTTTTCTAGAAGTGGATCTGAGAGCTGTTACCCGCAGACCAGCTACAATAATTATCCTGGGTACTCACTAGACCAGTGGTTCTCAAACTGCACCCTGGGGTGCCTCAGGACACTTGCAGGGGTGCCTTGGATTGGTGGTCCAGGACCAATTCAAAATATTTATAGTTAGTGTTATAGGCAAAACCAGTGCTGTTGGCTGGCAATCATAACATATGTGCACAAGCAGAAGCAAATCCTGTCCCCTACCAAAGGGCCAGTGCTAGGGTGTTTGGCGTCTCCCTGCAAACTATTAATTTGGGCCCTCTCTCCAATACTTAATAAAGGGACAGTGCGCTCCTTAAAAAAAGAAAGTGTGGTATCACAAGGAAGGGGCATGGCCACACAATAGCACCCCAAATCAAAATACGCCACACAGTAGCACTATCTTATTGTCATTACACCGCATGTAATAATAATAATAATAATAATACCCACAGTCGCAGTGCCCTTTATACACATAACCACCATATCAGTGCAGCTTACACACATAATGCCAACAGTAGCAGTGCCCCTTCTACACATGCCCACGGTGGCAATCCTTTACATGGCAAATATCAACCTGGTTTTGCCATGTAAAGGATTGCCACTTTAAAAACAAACAATCAAACAAAAAAAAAAAAACAACAGGAAAAAACACAAAATCTCTCACTTTCTGATTCTCACACCCTATTACATTCCTCCCTATATATTTAAATGTTTCTATTACTGTATGTTCCCTCTTCCCTTCTCCAAACTATACACATCAACATTTTTTAGTATTTCCAGGTAAGTTTTGTGATGTAGGCCATGCACAATTTTAGTTGCCCTAATGTATTTACAGCCTTCTGGAGATATGGCTTCTGGAACTGAACACAGGATTCTAAATGTGGCTGTACCAAGGACCTATACAGTGGCATTACAGGTTGAGTATCCCTTATCCAAAATGCTTGGGACCAGAGGAATTTTGGATATCGGATTTTTCTGTATTTTGGAATAATTGCATACCATAACGAGATATTATGGTGATGGGACCTAAATCTAAGCACAGAAGGCATTTATGTTTCATATACACCTTATACACACAGCCTGAAGGTCATTTTAGCCAATATTTTTTATAACTTTGTGCATTAAACAAAGTGTGTGTACATTCACAGAATTCATTTATGTTTCATATACACCTTATACACACAGTCTGAAGTTCATTTAATACAATATTTTTAATAACTTTGAGTATTAAACAAAGTTTGTGTACACTGAGCCATCAAAACACAAAGGTTTCACTATCTCAGTCTCACTCAAAAAAGTCCGTATTTCGGAATATTCCGTATTTCGGAATATTTGGATATGGGATGCTCAACCTGTATTACTTTTTTCTGCTACTGGTTCTTTAACCTATGCAAACAAGCATCTGACTTGCCTTTCCTATTGCTTTGTTACATTGCTTACCTGAAATAGTAATACTTAGATAGCTTTCCTCTTGCCATTATAATGCCCTTAATATTATAGTTAGCCTTTGCATTTTTGAGACGTGTATGATTTTGCATTTTTTGGCATTAAATGTTGCCATGTTCTTGACCATTCCTCTAGTCCAGGGGCGGAACTGCCAGAGACAACGGAGTCAGTTGCCGCCGGGCTCCAGCCCTAAAGGGGCTTCCTCCATTGCCCCCCCGGCTGTTACGTGCCCTTCCTACTAAATAGACAAAGGCGCTACCAGCAGGGTCTCGCAGTTTGTACATTCCATGCCGTAACACCCTTCTTTCCACCTTCACAATGAAGCTATTGGTACTTTGCAAAAAAAAAAATTATTAGCATTGCAACTCAGCAGATCAATGCAGTGTGCAGCCACACACTCCATATATCTGCTCAGCCACAAAGCTGATTATTTCTTCACAAAGTACAAGGTGAGCTCCAAATAGAATTCTCTAGCTTAGATTATACCTTTCTATGCAAGGGTAAATAGCTCAATTGTTTGACTGCAATGCCACAGGAAATGGTTTGGATCCAAGACAGTGTGACTGAATAATAAAGAAACCTTAAGATGAGTTCATGAATGTTGTATAAGTATTAGTGAGAGAAGGGGTCAGGAGCATGCTAGGCTGCAAAAAATAAGGTAGGCTGCAAGTGAAAGTAATGATCTCCTATATATTTTCCCAGATCTGTCACTCTGTGTGGCTAACTCTGGGGGAAGTCACAGCAATGGGCGGAGACGGCAACTGCAGGACGATACACCAGTGCCAGCAGCAGACCGTAACAAAGTGACAGATCAGGGAGAATATATAGGAGGTAGGGAGGTGGCCATGGTACATGGCTGGCCAAGGGACACTAGCTCATGTACCCCTTTACCACTGAGGCTGGCCACCAAGGATGGACCTGTCACCAGTGCACATGCAATAACCTCTTCTGCTGCCCTCTTTGCAACTCAGATTGCCCAGTGCTCCCCTTCGCTAACAGTCCACAAAGTTTCCCCATCTCACGATCTGCCTCCTCACCCCCACTTTCATCTCTACAGCACACGCGCATATCATACAAGATCCCATCATGCGTACGTAGGTCTGAAATGCAAGAGGGAGGTTGGGGGGAGATTGGCATGTGCCAGCAACGCCACACAGCTCACTGTGACCACAGTGGAGAGGCGCTGCAACAGGACAATACACCAACCTCGGAGCAAGGAACTGCGTCGGTCAGGAGGAGAACTATTTCAATAGCATAAAAAGGTTAATGCGTCCCACCCTATGGACACCAGACTCATCAAGTCACTGTTGCCAGAGTCTCATACAATGACTCTGAACCTCTAAGCACACTATTTGACTGTCCACACCCTGCTGTGCCTATTACCCATCTCCTCCACCACCCTCAACACTGACCCACACATCATTCACCCACAGAGATACAATAAAGGTAGTTTGGATAAATTAGCTAAATGAAATGGATTTAACCAATTTATATAAATTTTTGGATGTTTTCCAGTGTTTGTGAGCAAATGGTCAATTGTCATTTGCTGCCACATATTAGCATAATTTTGTTTCAACTAGAAAAAAAAATTGGACAGATAATCTAAGTGTGGATCCAGTTTAAAGGTCCGTATTCACGGCCCGATTTTGGGGAGAGATGTGTGCTGAGCGAACTGCTCAGCACACATCTCTCCCCCCGCTCAGCACAGCGTGATGTGTGCTGAGCGTACGGGGGGTGGGGGGGGCGCTCATTTCACCCCCTGTGTAGGGCATTCTGTGTGTATCCAGCTTAACAGGTGTGAGCATCATACAACTACTGACTTGCGAGTAACTATACAGCAGCTCCATACCTTGTGACTTGAAGAAACACCAGTTAACCCCGGGAATGCTGCAGTCAAAGCAACAATTCCTCTTCTTACATTCCGCTGCACTTATTGTGGGGTAGCCGCAATCCCTTCTGCTGTACGGTTCCACATTACATTGTTTCTTGTCACTTCCTGTTGATGCAGTAAGGAAACATCCAGGAATTACAGCAGCTTAGTTTTTTTTTTTTTAACTGGGGCAATTTAGCTAGATCACAGGGCAATTTAGCTCCTTTGGTCCTTTTTTAGGACCAGTTAATCAGACAGTTGAGCAAACTGAAAAACAGCTAACAGGAAATTTCCACTTAAATGGTATTTTCTAATCTTATCTGACCATGACTAAGAATAAAGGATACACAAGATAAACTCTTAGAGCCATGGACCTTATCCATGTTTAAGCTCCATCAAATCTGTAATCAATAGCACTACATGCTCCCACTTTACCACTGTACTATATACTCTACCTGTGTTTTTAAGGTAAAAACACCATTTAACCCCAGTGACACTTGAATTAAGGCAGCAGCCTCTGGAATAGCATTCCTTAGCATTAATCCCAGGAAATCTGCAATCTTCACGCTCTTTGATAGCCATGCTACATTGCTGTTTACTTGGATGGAGCAGAGAGCACAACATCAGGACATAGGAAATATTACAATGCATGATAAGAAAGGTGTGAGCTCTACAGCAAGGCCTCTAACCCTTTGCCAGTGCCAAATACATAGGGCTTAACTCAGATCTGATCACAGCAGCAAATGTATTAGCTAAAACAATGTACACTGCAGGGGGGGGGGTGTATAATATGTGCAGAGAGAGTTAGATTTTGGTGCGGTGTGTTCAAACTGAAATCTAAATTGCAGTGTAAAAACAAAACAGCCAGTATTTACCCTGCACACAAACAATATAACCCACCTAAATCTCTCTGCAAATGTTATATCTGCCCCCCCCCCCCATCCCTGCAGTGCACATGGTTTTGCCCACTAGCTAACAAATTTGCTGCATCTGGGAATTACAGCAGCTTAATATTTCTTTTTACAGAAGGTTCAGCAAATTAAATTATTTAGTGAAATACTGTAATCATAACAGTTACAGGGATATTGTAGGTAGATTTATTGTCAGTGGATAAATGTAAAAATTAAACCCTTAGGCATAGTTCCAAAATGCTGTCATTGCAATCCAGATTTTAAGGATATCATGCTTGAGCACAGGTGACTTAATTAGAACTTCGGTCAATGTGAATTAACCATTGGACTCAACCATGGTTATCCTTAAAACCCAGGGGTCTATTTAAGATCGATCTTAATCGATGTTGGGCTTCCAGGTTGAAAAAAACACACACATTTACTAACATTTTAAAATTTATATAAAAAAATCATCTGTTCGTAAATGCAGTGCACATGGTTTTGCCCAACTGCTAACAAAAATCCTGCTGCGATCAACTCAGAATTACCCCCCATGGCCCTCATTCCGAGTTGTTCGCTCGCAAGCTGCTTTTAGCAGCATTGCACACGCTAAGCTGCCGCCTACTGGGAGTGAATCTTAGCATCTTAAAATTGCGAACGAAAGATTTGCAATATTGCGATAAGACATCTCTGTGCAGTTTCTGAGTAGCTCGAGACTTACTCTGCCAGTGCGATCAGTTCAGTGCTTGTCGTTCCTGGTTTGACGTCACAAACACACCCAGCGTTCGCCCAGACACTCCTCCATTTCTCCAGCCACTCCCGCGTTTTTCCCAGAAACGGTAGCATTTTTTCCCACACGCCCCTAAAGCGGCCTGTTTCCGCCCAGAAACACCCACTTCCTGTCAATCACATTACGATCACCAGAACGATGAAAAAACCGTGAGTAATATTCCTAACTGCATAGCAAATTTACTTGGCGCAGTCGCAGTGTGAACATTGCGCATGCGCATTAAGCGGAAAATCGCTGCGATGCGAAGAAAATTACCGAGCGAACAACTCGGAATGACCACCTATGTGCACTGCAGGGAAGGCAGATTTAACATGTGCAGAGAGAGTTAGATTTGGGTGTGGTGTGTTCAATCTGCAATCTAATTTGCAGTGTAAAAATAAAGCAGTCAGTATTTACCCTGCACAGAAACAAAATAACTCACCCAAATCTAACTCTTTCTGCACATGTTATATCTGCCTCCCCTGCAGTACACATGGTTTTGCCCAACTGCTAACAAAATTCCTGCTGCGATCATCTTGGAATTACCCCCATCGATTGATGTTTTCACACTGCTCGTGTATATAAGACATAGGGCCTAATTCAGTTTGGATCGTAATACGCGTTCCAACCGCAAAAACTATGAAGAGGATGGGGGCATATACGCAGGGTCCATCCTGTGCGTGTGCCTACATTTTCTCCGGGTGCCCCGCAGAAAATGCGAATGCCTCTGCCTGTCAATCAGTAGAGGGCGTACCTTCGCAGGTATATCGCGATCATGAGCCATGTCTCCCATTTTTGTCATTATAGGTGCTCTGTGAGCTGCTGGCCATGCCCCAGCCCCTCTGTCTCCCGTGAATAGACATTGAGGCTTATTCAGACCAGATCGCTTCAATTTATTTTCAGCCAGCGGGCAATCTGGTCTGCACTGCACATGCGTATGCGCCACAATGCGTAAGTGCGACGGTCCGGAGATCACAAGAAGATTGACAAGAAGAGGGTGTTTGTGTGGGTGGCAACTGAATGTTTCTAGGGAGTGTCCGGAAAAACACTGGAGGGACCCGGCGTTTTGTGGGAGGATTTGTGACGTCACCTCAATGGCTGAGTAAGTGCTGAGCTGTGCAGCTCTTGTGCACATGTGATCACACACCTGCACAGCAAATTTTCCCTTCCGCTGTAGGCGGCAACTACCTGATTACAGGGATGCAAAAAACACACCCTAGCGATCAGGTCTGAATTACCCACAATGTGCATATTTGCAGAGCAACAAGCTACAGGGAGCCTTCCACCCCCCCCCCCTTCCCCATGGGAAGGGGGGGGGTTGTTTGGGTTAGCTGGACATTCCCCAAAAAAGTGACTGTCCTGCAAAAATTGGGATAGTTGGGAGGTATGTTCAAATACATTTATTGTTTTGCATGCAGGGTAAATACTGGCTTCTTTGACATTTAGCCACAAATGCTGCACAGCTGAATTACAGTATTACACTGCAATTAACAGTTATGCTAGGACATTCCCCCTCCCAAATCTACCTCTCTCTGCATGTTACATCTGTCCCACAGTGGCGTGCAGTGAGGTCAGTGGCTAGTGAGGCACTACAGCCATAATGTCCGCCGAATCCTGCCGATGACCCTTAGCCAATGCCCGCTACTGCCTCTGAGCCGATACCCGCTGCCACCGCCAATGGCTTACAAACTCGCCCACAATCAACTGACCCAGCCCTCCACCACTAATTTCTATCTCAGTCCGATGCCGCCAATGCCCGCTGCCTGCCTGCTCATTGTTCTCGTTATATATTATAAATTTTTAAAGAAAAAAAAAATGAGTGTTTGGGACTGGGAAGGGTGAGGGAGGAGGACATGAATGCAATTTTGTTGTCCAGGGCTTCCATTAACTTAAAGGAGAAGGGTCTGAATGGGTTAAAAAAAATGCGTGAGGTCCCCCCTCCTTAGTATAACCAGCCTCGGGCTCTTTGAGCCGGTCCTGGTTATTTAAATACTGGGGGAAAAATTGGACAGGGGTTCCCCGTATTTAGACAACTAGCACCGGGCTCTTAGACCGGTCCAGGTTCCAAAAATACGTGGGACAATAGATGTAGGGGTCCCCCATATTTTTAAAACCAGCACCGGGCTCCACTAGCCAGAGAGATAATGCCACAGCCGGGGGACACTTTTATGTAGGCCCTTAAATCAAGAGGTTCCTCCCCTCGAGGCACCCAAGGGCCAGGGGTGAAGCCCGAGGCTGTCCCCAGCACCCCTGGGTGGTGGGTGCCGGGCTGATAGCCATGTGTGTAAAAAAAGAATATTGTTTTTTCGTTGTGGAACTACAAGGCCCAGCAAGCCTCCCCCGCTTGCTGGTACTTGGAGAACCTCAAGTACCAGCAGGCGGGGAAATAACGGGCTTGCTGGTACCTGTAGTTCTACAACAACAAAAAATACCCAAATAAAAACACAAACACACACAGCGTGACAGTAAAATTATTGAGACAGGCTGTAGCATGTGGGTGCATGTAACCCTATAAAAGTGATGGATTGGGTGACTATTACAATACCCACTGTTGCTGTCTGAAAAATGATGGATTTATAGATTGCTCTGCCGAGACATGTTTTTTTCTAAAATGCACCACAGGTATGGATGGATAGTATACTTGACGACACAGAGGTAGGTAGAGCAGTGGCCTACTGTACCGTACTGCTAAATATTATATTATTTATTATTATTATTATCCTTTATTTATATGGCGCCACAAGGGTTCCGCAGTGCCCAATTACAGAGTACATAAACAAATAATCAAACAGGAAAACAGCAACTTACAGTTGACGACAATATAGGACAAGTACAGGGTAAATAAACATAGCTACATCAGCAGATGACACTGGAATAAGTATCAGGTGGCAGAAGACTGATGGATTTGGTGCAGCTGAAGATTATTAAAGTAAGAAAAGAGTAAGCACATGAGGGAAGAGGGCCCTGCTCGTGAGAGCTTACATTCTTAAAGGGAGGGGTAGACAGACAGGGGTGAGACAGATGGGGTACATAGAGAGCATGGAACAGAGGTTTAGGATGAGATTTGGCTGGGTTTGGTGAAGAAGTGGGTCTTGAGAGCCCGTTTGAAGTTTTGTAGAGAGGTGGAGAGTCTGAGGGGGAGAGGTAGGGAATTCCAGAGAAGTGGTGCAGCACGTGAAAAATCTTGGAGGTAGGAGTGGGAGGAAGTAATCCGTAGGCAGGAGAGTCGGTGTGCATTAGCAGAGCGAAGAGGACGGGTGGGAGTGTAAAGCGAGATAAGATCAGAGATGTAGATGGGAGAGGAGTGGGTGAGGGCTTTGTAAGCAAGTGTGAGAAGCTTGAAATGGATTCTGAAAGGGAAGGGGAGCCAGTGAAGGACTAGTAAGAGAGGAGAGGTGGACGTAGTGCGTTTGGTGAGGAAAATGAGCCGGGCAGCAGCATTGAGGATAGATTGGAGTGGAGAGAGGTATTTGTCAGGAATGCCAGTCAGGAAGAGATTACAGCAGTCCAGTCTGGAGATGACCAGTGAGTGGATAAGAGTCTTAGTAGCATCCTGGGTCAGAAAAAGTCTGATCCTGGAAATATTTTTTAGATGAAAACGGCAGGTTTGTGAGAGGTGCTGAATGTGTGGTTTGAAGGAGAGGGAGGAGTCAAGGATTACTCCAAGACAGCGCGCTTGGGGGGTAGAGGAGATAGTAGTGCCATCAATAGATAATGAGATTGTAGGAGGTGAGATTATGCGGGAGGGAGGGAAGATGATCAGCTCGGTCTTAGACATGTTAAGTTTAAGAAAGCGCTGGGACATCCAGGAAGAGATAGCAGAGAGACAGTTGGAGATACGAGTGAGGAGAGTAGGGGAGAGGTCTGGAGAGGAAAGATAGATTTGAGTGTCATCAGCATAGAGATGATATTGGAAACCAAAAGAACTAATGAGCTTACCTAGTGAGGACGTATAGAGAGAGAAGAGAAGAGGACCAAGGACAGAACCTTGGGGTACCCCTACAGTTAGTGGAAGTGAGGGGGAGGTGGAGTCATGAGAGGAGACAGAGAATGAACGGTCAGAAAGGTAGGACGACAACCAAGAGAGGGCAGTGTTACGCAGACCAATGGAGTGAAGGATTTGCAGTAGGAGAGGATGGTCTACAGTGTCAAAAGCAGCAGAGAGATCAAGTAGAATAAGTAGAGAGTAGTGTCCCTTAGATTTAGCAGCATGGAGGTCATTGCATACTTTTGTAAGGGCAGTTTCAGTGGAGTGGAGAGGACGGAAGCCAGACTGGAATGGGTCAAGCAGTGAGTGTGAGGAAAGAAAGGAAGTAAGGCGGTTGTAGACAATACGCTCAAGGAGTTTGGAGGCAAAAGGGAGGAGAGAGATGGGTCGGTAGTTGGAGAGAGTGTTTGGATCAAGGGTAGGTTTTTTAAGAATAGGAGAGATGAGAGCGTGCTTGAAGGCAGAGGGGACAGTGCCTGATGAGAGGGAGAGATTGAGAAGGTGGGAAAGATGGGAACAAGCAGAAGAAGAGAGGTGGCAAAGGAGGCGGGAGGGGATAGGGTCAAGTGGTGAGGGGACAGGAACGAATGAGGGCCATGACTTCCTCTCCAGATGCATGGGAGAAAGATGACAGAGTTGGTGCGAGGGATGGGGAGGGTTGGTAAGGGATGGGAGAAGGCTGGTTACTGATAGTCTGGTGTGATGTGATGTCCTGACGTATGGAGTCAATTTTGGATGTGAAGTAAGTGGCAAAGTCAAGAGCAGAGAGTGAGGAAGGGAGATGAGGTGGAGGTGGGCAGAGGAGTGAGTTGAGAGTGGCAAAGAGGCGCCGGGGGTTGGAAGACTGGGAGGAGATTAGGTTCTTGAAGTATGACTGTTTAGCAAGAGAAAGGGCAGCACTGAAGGATGAGAGCATAAGTTTGAAATGGAGGAAGTCTGCCTTAGAGCGTGATTTCCTCCAGTGTCGCTCAGCAGTACATGAGCATTTTTGCAGATATCTGGTGCATTTGGTGTGCCAGGGTTGAGGTGTTAATTTGCAAGGGTGAATAGTCGTTGGAGGAGCAACAGAGTCAAGAGCAGAAGTAAGGGAAGCATTGTATGTGGAAGTGGCTTGTTCAGGGCATGAGAGAGAGAGAATAGGAGAGAGAAGTGAGTCAAACAGGGAGGAAAGGAATGTGGTGTCAATAGCTTCAATGTTACGCTTAGTGATGGTAGCCTTAGGAGGTAGAGATGGGGAAGTCGAGAGAGATAGGTTGAAGGAGAGCAGGTGGTGGTCAGAGAGGGGAAATGGGGAGTTGGAAAAATCAGAAATATCACAGCGGTGAGTGAAGACCAGATCCAGTGAGCTCCCATTCACATGGGAGGGTGAGGAGGTCCACTGGGAGAGACCAAGTGAAGAGGTGAGGTTAAGGAGTTTAGAGGCAGGGGATTGTGTGGGGATGTCAATAGGGATGTTGAAATCGCCTAGGATAATGGTGGGAATGTCAGAAGAGAGGAAGTGAGGAAGCCAGGAAGCAAAGTTGTCGATGAATTTGGAAGCAGTGCCAGGGGGGCGGTAAATGACAGCTACTCTAAGATGGACTGGTTGGAAGAGGCATATGGCGTGGACCTCAAATGTAGAGAATATAAGGGATGGTTCTGGTGGTATGAGTTGGTAGGAGTAACTAGAAGGTAAAAGGACCCCAACACCACCCCCATGGCGACCCCCAGGTCGGGGTGTGTGTGTGAATGTAAGGCCCCCAGCAGAGAGAGCAGCAGCAGAAGTAGTGTCAGAGGGCGTAATCCAAGTTTCAGTAATGGCTAGTAGGTGTAGGGAGTTGGAAATGAAAAGGTCATGAGTGGGGACCAGTTTGTTACAAACAGATCTGGCATTCCAGAGGGCACAGGATAGGGGGTATGAGTTTGTGGGAGAGATGTGAATTAGATTTTCAGGGTTGCTGTAGCGATGAGGTGGGATTAACTTTGAGGGCAGGGATGATGAGAGAGTAGTGATGGTACGGGTGCCTGAGCTAGGAGGGGAAACTGCAGGAGGTGGGCAGGGAGGGAGGTCAGTGTGATGTGGATGGGGGTGTGGGGAGGTGACAGGGAAGGGAGAGAGGGAGCAGGGCTGAGTTGTGGGGTAGCAGGACCATGGGGCAGAGGTGAATGAAAGTGGGGTAACAGGAAAGGTGGGGGAAGGAAACAGAGGGATGGAGGGGAGACAGAGGAGGGGAGAGAGGAGGAGGTGGAGGAGACTAGTGGGGGAAGGATAAAGATACATTATTAGGTAGACACTGAGTGATGTGGGGAGTATAAGAAAACCTTGACATAGTGTTAAGTAGGTAAATAGGTTGAAGTAGTGGAAGTAGGAGAGGAGACTGTAAGGCAATCCGAGCAGAAGAATTGCAGAAATGCAGGTGAGAAAAGCAGTGTAGGCTCAAGGGGTGTAGATTTAGTATGAAATGAGTCAAAAGCGTAGATAAAGTGGGTGCAGAAATGTATTTGGAGTGTAAGAAATGAAAGGATTGTGAGAGGTTTAAGAAGCAATGGTAATTATGTTAGATGTTTTAAGTGTTTGCAGGTAAAATTGCATTGGTGCAGCTGTGCTTAAAAAACAAAATTACAATAATACAGATACAGGCATTTGTAGGTGAAATGGATGGTTTATGAAATGTCCAAGTAAGGTAGTTCTGTGCTATGTAATCAGATGCAACAATCAGGAGGTGAGTGATCTGAGGAGTAAGTGACTCACATTTGTTATTAGTTCTTCAGTTTTCTTTGTTTTGTTAGATTGGTGTGCTTCTGTTTTCCTTCTTTTTCACTTTCGATTGAACGCTGATTGAACACTGCTGTTATGTGTCAATTTTATCACGCTTTGATAAAAATGCACGCTTAGATCAATAAATGCACAGCCAAATGGCTTTGCACAGCCTACACCATTGGACTTAAGTAGAAGACTATTACAAGTGAAACCAATAATTGAAATCTGTAACCACACCCCACCCCCTCAAATGCCAGGCAATAAATTACCTTAAAAACAACAACCAGGCATTCCACAAAGATTAAACTGGGTCTATATCATTCAAAACTTTAAAAAAGTACTTCAAAATCACATACTATGCAATAATGTTTCAATTTGCATTACCCAGCAGAATTAGCTTTGCATATATAGATATAGTGCAGCAGAATATATTGGTGGTTGTAGTCAATTGTAATTACCTGGAGGTGACAAGAAGAGAAGAAACGTCAATTCACAATCGATATCAGCTGAAGATAAATTAATGCTGATTGAACACTGCTGTTATGTGTCAATTTTATCACGCTTTGATAAAAATGCATGCTTAGATCAATAAATGCACAGCCAAACGGCTTTGCACAGCCTACACCATTGGACTTAAGTAGAAGACTATTACAAGTGAAACCAATAATTGAAATCTGTAACCACACCCCACCCCCTCAAATGCCAGGCAATAAATTACCTTAAAAACAACAACCAGGCATTCCACAAAGATTAAACTGGGTCTATATCATTCAAAACTTTAAAAAAGTACTTCAAAATCACATACTATGCAATAATGTTTCAATTTGCATTACCCAGCAGAATTAGCTTTGCATATATAGATATAGTGCAGCAGAATATATTGGTGGTTGTAGTCAATTGTAATTACCTGTAGGTGACAAGAAGAGAAGAAACGTCAATTCACAATTGATATCAGTTGAAGATAAATTAATGCTGATTGAACACTGCTGTTATGTGTCAATTTTATCACGCTTTGATAAAAATGCACGCTTAGATCAATAAATGCACAGCCAAACGGCTTTGCACAGCCTACACCATTGGACTTAAGTAGAAGACTATTACAAGTGAAACCAATAATTGAAATCTGTAACCACACCCCACCCCCTCAAATGCCAGGCAATAAATTACCTTAAAAACAACAACCAGGCATTCCACAAAGATTAAACTGGGTCTATATCATTCAAAACTTTAAAAAAGTACTTCAAAATCACATACTATGCAATAATGTTTCAATTTGCATAACCCAGCAGAATTAGCTTTGCATATATAGATCTAGTGCAGCAGAATATATTGGTGGTTGTAGTCAATTGTAATTACCTGTAGGTGACAAGAAGAGAAGAAACGTCAATTCACAATCGATATCAGCTGAAGATAAATTAACGCTGATTGAACGCTGCTGTTATGTGTCAATTTTATCACGCTTTGATAAAAATGCACGCTTAGATCAATAAATGCACAGCCAAACGGCTTTGCACAGCCTACACCATTGGACTTAAGTAGAAGACTATTACAAGTGAAACCAATAATTGAAATCTGTAACCACACCCCACCCCCTCAAATGCCAGGCAATAAATTACCTTAAAAACAACAACCAGGCATTCCACAAAGATTAAACTGGGTCTATATCATTCAAAACTTTAAAAAAGTACTTCAAAATCACATACTATGCAATAATGTTTCAATTTGCATTACCCAGCAGAATTAGCTTTGCATATATAGATATAGTGCAGCAGAATATATTGGTGGTTGTAGTCAATTGTAATTAACTGTAGGTGACAAGAAGAGAAGAAACGTCAATTCACAATCGATATCAGCTGAAGATAAATTAACGCTGATTGAACGCTGCTGTTATGTGTCAATTTTATCACGCTTTGATAAAAATGCACGCTTGGATCAATAAATGCACAGCCAAACGGCTTTGCACAGCCTACACCATTGGACTTAAGTAGAAGACTATTACAAGTAAAACCAATAATTGAAATCTGTAACCAAACCCCCCCCCCCACCTCAAATGCCAGGCAATAAATTACCTTAAAAACAACAACCAGGCATTCCACAAAGATTAAACTGGTTCTATATCATTCAAAACTTTAAAAAAGTACTTCAAAATCACATACTATGCAATAATGTTTCAATTTGCATTACCCAGCAGAATTAGCTTTGCATATATAGATATAGTGCAGCAGAATATATTGGTGGTTGTAGTCAATTGTAATTACTCAGCAGAATTAGCTTTGCATATATAGATATAGTGCAGCAGAATATATTGGTGGTTGTAGTCAATTGTAATTACCCAGCAGAATTAGCTTTGCAAATATAGATATAGTGCAGCAGAATATATTGGTGGTTGTAGTCAATTGTAATTACCCAGCAGAATTAGCTTTGCATATATATAGTGCAGCAGAATATATTGGTGGTTGTAGTAAATTGTAATTACCCAGCAGCAGCTCTACTGCACTCAACATCACCAGTGCTCACAATATATATAATGCTATATACTATGCCATAGTGGTGCTTACTATATAACACCTCCTACTGCGTTCCCCCTGGCAATGAGCATGACACCCAGAGAGTGAAACCCCTGGCAATGAGCATGACACCCAGCACGTGAAACTCTTGGCGTTGAGCAGTTTTTGTAAAAGTAATTAGAAGCTTTACTGTAGGGCATAGTGTATCACAGATATTGTGGTGAGTGACATAATATGTTCCAAAGGGCATTAATGTGTGGGGCTTAACATGGTGGAAATTACTGTACTTTTTTCCCTGTGGTGGCCGAGGTCTGTTGGTGCAGGGTCAAGAACTAGGGTGTAAGGTAGTCTTTGCCTGCAAGGCTACGCTCATTTTATGGAGACCATACCCATACATTTAAGTGTGGCATATACCTGCGCTTGCTCGCGGGGTGAGAACATCTCCCTAATTGAATTCAGCGATATGAATAGAGGTTGTGCAGCAGCCACAGAAAGGGTTAATCTCTGCAGCTTGTCACTAAATTACATTGTTGCAATTTTAGCTGGGAGCTGCAATAATTACTCTAATACATAACACAGCCAACACTTCTATATTCACACAATATACTGCATGGTGAATATAGAAGTGGTGCTTGCTAAACAGCACCTCCTACTGCATTCCACATCACCGCTGGTCACACTCATATCAGGCCCATAATGCTGTATACTATGCCATAGTGGTGCTTACTATATAACACCAGGTGCTGTGCAGTGGTCAAAACACACTAACTGGTCCCATGCTGTTGTTGAACTAAAGGCCTATACACACGATGAGATTCGGTCTATGCTAATAGGTTTAAAAAGGTTACATAAAAGCTACTTTATGTATTTATTCATTAAAGTTTTTAAGTTGTATTTTACAACCATACAATGATATGATATATAATGTATCGTATAATCATTACATAATGTTGATGGCATTGAATTGTCTCTGCCTTGACTAGTGGCAGCAGCTTCAGCACTAGGTGGAAGTGGATCTTGATCTTTCCCTATTTTACCCTCCACCTTTTTGTTCTCCATTTTTTAATGTGTGGAATTATATGCCAGTAATATATCTGGAATTAGACGGTGGTAATGTCTGGAATTAGATACCACTAGATAGATACCAGATATCACTGTGACTGGAATGATGACATATGCACAGTGACAGGACACTACCACAGCACCCTACAGCAGCCATATGCGGCACAAGACACTGGAGTATTAGTAATGTACTGTAGTATACTGAGCACCACAAGACAATGAGCAGTGATACGGAGCACTGATGAGGATACTAGAACTGACACTGAGCAGCAAGATGCAGCACTGGACTATTAGTAATGTACTCTAGTATACTGAGCACCACATTGCAGCACAAGACAATGAGCAGTGATACTGAGCACTGATGAGGATACTACTGAGAACTGACACTGAGCAGGAGAGACACACTACAATTTCATCTTGCGCCTCTTTTTTTATTTATCTTTGCATCATGTGCTGTTTGGGGCTATTTTTTTAAGTGCCATCCTGTCTGACACTGCAGTGCCACTCCTAGATGGGCCAGGTGTTTGTGCTGCCCACTTGGGTCGCTTAGCTTAGTCATCCAGGGACCTTGGTGCAAATTTTAGGACTAAAAATAATATTGGGAGGTGTGAGGTGTTCAGAATAGACTGGAAAGGAGTAGAAATTATGGTTATTGAGCTTAATACTATAGGATCAAAATTACCCCCAAATTCTATGATTTTAGCTGTTTGAGGTTTTAAAAAAAAATCACCCGAATACAAAACCCGAAAGGGTGGTTTTGCCAAAACGCGTCCATATCCAAAACACAACTGCGGATCCGAAACCAAAACCAAAACATGAAACACGAAAAATGCCCGCTGCACATCTCTAGTTAGGGGAGAAGCATGTAGCCTTGTAGACTATGCACAGCTATATCTAGAAAAATATACGATCTAATCTTTAACCAACCAATGCAAGAAAGTATTTAATGTGAAAATACGAAACACTAGACTAATTGGAGGTGCGCCCTAAAGCAAATTACAATGTTAGGATTAGGGGGTTCGGAAAGACCTCTAGTGTAAACACTACTATATACATTTTAAGATAGGAAGGTACAAATTACATATTCACATTGCATCTATGGGCTGGATTCAAGTGTCCCTTTCCTCCCTCAATCGTGCCCGTCAGCAGCTATTCTAATGTTGCTGCCAACGGGTGCGACATGTTTATTTCAGCTCGCTACCCCCAGGGGAAACAAGCTGAAATGTGTGCAAAGAGACCCATTTGGGCAACCAAACGGTGTCTTTTCATGATCGCGCCCATTACTTTATTCAGGTTTAGGTGCTACAGCCTGTCTCAATAATTTTACTGTCACGCTGTGTGTGTTTGTGTTTTTATTTGGGTATTTTTTGTTGTTGTAGAACTACAGGTACCAGCAAGCCCGTTATTTCCCCGCCTGCTGGTACTTGAGGTTCTCCAAGTACCAGCAAGCGGGGGAGGCTTGCTGGGCCTTGTAGTTCCACAACGAAAAAACAATATTCTTTTTTTACACACATGGCTATCAGCCCGGCACCCACCACCCAGGGGTGCTGGGGACAGCCTCGGGCTTCACCCCTGGCCCTTGGGTGCCTCGAGGGGAGGAACCTCTTGATTTAAGGGCCTACATAAAAGTGTCCCCCGGCTGTGGCATTATCTCTCTGGCTGCATGGTGAATATAGAAGTGGTGCTTGCTAAACAGCACCTCCTACTGCATTCCACATCACCGCTGGTCACACTCATATCAGGCCCATAATGCTGTATACTATGCCATAGTGGTGCTTACTATATAACACCAGGTGCTGTGCAGTGGTCAAAACACACTAACTGGTCCCATGCTGTTGTTGAACTAAAGGCCTATACACACGATGAGATTCGGTCTATGCTAATAGGTTTAAAAAGGTTACATAAAAGCTACTTTATGTATTTATTCATTAAAGTTTTTAAGTTGTATTTTACAACCATACAATGATATGATATATAATGTATCGTATAATCATTACATAATGTTGATGGCATTGAATTGTCTCTGCCTTGACTAGTGGCAGCAGCTTCAGCACTAGGTGGAAGTGGATCTTGATCTTTCCCTATTTTACCCTCCACCTTTTTGTTCTCCATTTTTTAATGTGTGGAATTATATGCCAGTAATATATCTGGAATTAGACGGTGGTAATGTCTGGAATTAGATACCACTAGATAGATACCAGATATCACTGTGACTGGAATGATGACATATGCACAGTGACAGGACACTACCACAGCACCCTACAGCAGCCATATGCGGCACAAGACACTGGAGTATTAGTAATGTACTGTAGTATACTGAGCACCACAAGACAATGAGCAGTGATACGGAGCACTGATGAGGATACTAGAACTGACACTGAGCAGCAAGATGCAGCACTGGACTATTAGTAATGTACTCTAGTATACTGAGCACCACATTGCAGCACAAGACAATGAGCAGTGATACTGAGCACTGATGAGGATACTACTGAGAACTGACACTGAGCAGGAGAGACACACTACAATTTCATCTTGTGCCTCTTTTTTTATTTATCTTTGCATCATGTGCTGTTTGGGGCTATTTTTTTAAGTGCCATCCTGTCTGACACTGCAGTGCCACTCCTAGATGAGCCAGGTGTTTGTGCTGCCCACTTGGGTCGCTTAGCTTAGTCATCCAGGGACCTTGGTGCAAATTTTAGGACTAAAAATAATATTGGGAGGTGTGAGGTGTTCAGAATAGACTGGAAAGGAGTAGAAATTATGGTTATTGAGCTTAATACTATAGGATCAAAATTACCCCCAAATTCTATGATTTTAGCTGTTTGAGGTTTTAAAAAAAAATCACCCGAATACAAAACCCGAAAGGGTGGTTTTGCCAAAACGCGTCCATATCCAAAACACAACTGCGGATCCGAAACCAAAACCAAAACATGAAACACGAAAAATGCCCGCTGCACATCTCTAGTTAGGGGAGAAGCATGTAGCCTTGTAGACTATGCACAGCTATATCTAGAAAAATATACGATCTAATCTTTAACCAACCAATGCAAGAAAGTATTTAATGTGAAAATACGAAACACTAGACTAATTGGAGGTGCGCCCTAAAGCAAATTACAATGTTAGGATTAGGGGGTTCGGAAAGACCTCTAGTGTAAACACTACTATATACATTTTAAGATAGGAAGGTACAAATTACATATTCACATTGCATCTATGGGCTGGATTCAAGTGTCCCTTTCCTCCCTCAATCGTGCCCGTCAGCAGCTATTCTAATGTTGCTGCCAACGGGTGCGACATGTTTATTTCAGCTCGCTACCCCCAGGGGAAACAAGCTGAAATGTGTGCAAAGAGACCCATTTGGGCAACCAAACGGTGTCTTTTCATGATCGCGCCCATTACTTTATTCAGGTTTAGGTGCTTTGTGCACCTAAACCAGAGTGTAATGGGCGCAATAATTGAGGGCATTTGAATTTCCCTTATATGTGTGTGTGTGTGATATACACACAGACACACATACTGTATTTCTTTATATAATGGACACCTCAGTTTCTATTCATTCATGTCCTGCCCCCTACTCTGTCAGACCCCTTCCCCTCTACTTTTCTGACCCCAAACGCCACTCATTCTTGTTGAGTGCTGGTGGGCCCATTCAGAATTTTGCTATGGGGCCCACAAAGGTCTAGTTACGCCACTGGGCAGGGTTATAGAGGAGGCGGTGCAAGGCATCCTGGGAACAGTCAAAGCTTTAGCCTGTTGGTGCCTTGGATCAAGATCCAACTCTACACCCCGATGTTAGTGTAGTGCCTTTTGGGGTTAAGGTTTTACAGAAAGTTACAGGTTTTTTTAATTTAGTAAAATATGCCCCATTTTAAAGATAGGGCATTTACATTTGTTGCACCTGTGCAGTACATAGCAGCCTGCAGGGCATGTACAGTGGCTTCATTTGGGTGCACATACATTGCCGGCTCCTGGTCGCAAACTGAAATTATTGTGTGTAAGTGGAATTAGCGGTGTTTATGTCATACAGGGGGGTGGGGGAGGTTTGTGGTTGGTGGGGGGCACGCTGTGTGATTATTATCCTGCATCTATACATACATGCGCTAACACCTGGACATACACTGATGTACCCACACCTAATATCCATACATACACGCCCTGACACCTGGACATACACCAACATTCCCACACCTGCATCTATACATACACATGCTGACACCTGGACATACACCAACATACAAGCACCTGCATCTATATATACACGCGCTGACAAATGGACATATACCGACGTACCCACACTTGCATCTATACATACATGCACTGACATCTGGACATACAAGCACCTGCATCTATACATACACGCGCTGACACCTGAACCTACACTGACGTTCCCACACCTGCATCTATACATACACATTCTGACACCTGGACATACACAGACGTACCCACACCTGCATCTATACATACACGCGTTGACACCTGGACGTACACTGACGTACACACACCTACATCTATATATGCATGGATGCAAATGTGGGTACGTCTGTATACGTCCAGGTGTTAGCATGTGTATGTATAGATGTTAGGTGTGGGTACATCAGTGTATGTCCAGGTGTCAGCACATGTATGTATAGATTCACATGTGGGTAAGCCGGTGTACGTCCACGTGTCATCATGTGTAGGTATAGATGCAGGTGTGGGTACGTTGGTGTACGTTTAGGGGTCAGCGTGTTTATGTATAGATGTTGGTGTGTGTATGTCAGTGTACGTACAGATATAGGTGTGTGACTGTGTATGTATGTATGTATGTATGTATGTATATGTATAGAGGAAGGTGTGATACATACATATAACACATACATGATAGATACATACATATATCACACACACGATAGATAGATAGATAGATAGATAGAACACATACATACAAGATAGATACATACATACATACATACATGATAGATACATATATATACACACACATACGAACGATAGATAGATAGATAGATAGATAGATAGATAGATAGATAGATAGATAGATAGATAGATAGATACATATATATATATATATATATATATCACAAACATATATGATTCATACATATATCACACACACATACATGATACATACATGAGAAAGACCTGGGATGGTGATGAGGCCAGGGCCCCCTGCTGATGTTGCGTTGAGGAAGGCAGTGTTCCAGGGCGGATGCCAGTCGGGGAGAGCGCCGCGCAGCCCGGGAAAAATACTGCTGAGGAGCTACATCTGGAAGAGCCCCTGGGAGGGAGAGTGCCACATGCCCCATCCTGCGTGGCAGACTCTGCAGGCCTGCACATGGGAAGGGAGGTCTCTGGCCACACATACTCACCCTTCTGCTGAAGCCCCGCTGCTGTCCCCATCAGCGCTCTCCAGCGGGGAGCGGGGCCAGGATGAACCTCAACCTGTGAGAACTATCTTCATGATCAAGAGATCTCATATGCAAGATAAGTATGTGTTGGGCAGTGTTGCCAACTCTGAAATGAAAAACAAGCAACCGATGACTGAAAAATAAGCCCAAAACAAGCCCAAACCAATCCTAAAAAGCCCAAAAAAAAAGCCCCTCAAGTTTTTTTTTTTATATAAAAACAAACATTATTGTTTGTCTTATTAAAATACATATAATTGTTTATATAATCTGCCTTTAAGGTCTTTACAATGATATTTATCAGCACAAAACTGGCTTTTAAAGAATACTGGAATTTTTATAAATATTATAGTTAGAGTTGTGAATTTAAGATACTATACTTTCATGTTTCCTCTAAAGAAAAATCTCAAGTGAAAATTGCCAACTGTATATACTGTATCTGTGGTCATTTGTATTCACTGTGAAATATTTATTCGATGGAAAGATAAAACAAATAATCTTACAACATCCAACTTTGTACTTCTATTAAATAAATAAAGAGGCCAAATCAAGGTAACAAAACAAAAGATTATTAAGACAATTCAAAATAATAAATGCATATATAAATATTAAATAGTAACTCAATTCAATAAATAACAAAGGAATTACTGAGAGGTAAAGTGCATTGCAGATGGCATACTATGTGAGGTAAAGTGCATGGCACACTGTGTGAAGTATAGTGCATTGCAGATAGCACACTGGGGGTCAATCCGAGTTGTTCGCTCGTTGCCGATTTTCGCAACGGAGAGATTAAGGCAAAAATGCGCATGCGCATGGTACGCAGTGCGCATGCGCTAAGTAATTTAGCACAAAACTTAGTAGATTCACTCACGTCCGAACGAAGAATTTTCATCGTTGAAGTGACCGGAGTGTGATTGAAAGGAAGTGGGTGTTTCTGGGCGGAAACTGACCGTTTTCTGGGAGTGTGCGGAAAAACGCAGGCGTGCCAGGATAAAACGCAGGAGTGTCTGGAGAAACGGGGGAGTGGCTGGCCGAACGCAGGGCGTGTTTGTGACGTCAAACCAGGAACGAAACGGGCTGAGCTGATCGCAGTGTAGGAGTAAGTCTCGAGCTACTCAGAAACTGCTAAGAATTATTTATTCGCAATTCTGCTAATCTTTCATTCGCAATTCTGCTAAGCGAAGATACACTCCCAAAGGGCGGTGGCCTAGCGTGTGCAATGCTGCTAAAAGCAGCTAGCGAGCGAACAACTCGGAATGACCCCCACTGTGAGGTAAAGTGCATGGCACACTGTGTGAAGTAAAGTGCATTGCAGATGGCATACTGTGAGGTAAAGTACATAGCACACTGAATTTCAAAGGTTTTATGTAAAATGGATATAAGCAAATTCATCTGAGCTGTCTCCATCGTCTATAGAAGCTTCCATGTTATACATTCCTGAGTTGAAGCGCTGAAGCATATTGGTAGTTGGTTTAAAATCCTTGCAACAAATACCCAAGCGTCTTAAACCATATCTGGAATAAAGGATACCACATAAAGTGGTCCTAAATTGCTTCACTGTTGTGTGTCTGGTCAGTGTCTTTGTTGTTGTCATTGTTAAAAACAAATTAGCCCTACTGAATACACACAACCGGCAGTCGGCAACAATAGACATAATGAATGACTCATCACTATTTCTTTAAGACTCTATTCATCCACAACGTCTCACCTACAGTATGTCTGTGTGAGGATCTGTGTTATATGGATGAATGACTAATTATCTCTGAAAGTCGGTGTCAGTGATACCTAAAAACAAAAGAAGCCCAAAAACAAGCAGCAAAAAAAATTATAAGCCCAAAAACAAGCAACAAGCAACCACGCAAAAAAATAAGCAACCAGAATAAAAAACAAGCCCAATTCCGCTTGTTATAAGCTGAATTGGCAACTATGGTGTTGGGATAGGGCTGGGGAGGGCGGCTGCTCGGGCACACCCCCGTCAAGTTAAGGAGATTTAACTGAGGAAGCACAAGGGAACTCTCGTCTGGGGACAACAACTGCAGGGAGACCACATCTTTTCAGATGAACATGGGAGGGCGGAAGGCTGCCTAATACTGAAGCACCCTCAGACATTAAACCATATGCAACAACTATTGCAAGCATTCCTGGGGGAAGGTCTGCAGCAGACGGATTTGCATACGGTGATGTCATCCAAGCAGTGGGCCAAAGTTGGCTGGAACCCTCATCTGTATATGAAAAGAGAAAAGGGGCATGCAGGGCATGGCGGCCTTTTGCGGCGCTTGTATAACCCCAAGTTTGCATTAAACACCCCCACCCTCCTTCGGTGTGGGGCTCATGTTGGCCATGCCCAAGCCCCTGAAGCATTCAAGCTGATTTCTTGCAGCAGCTGGGCACTGTAACAGCTTCAGAGCTGCTCTACAAGACAAGTAAAAGGGTGTGGGCCCTGCAGCACCACCTGTAGTTTGCATACACACATATATAGGACAGCATCTCTTATATGCCCCAGGGGCAATAAAATAGTATCCTTGTCTAGGCTATCCATCCCCTCAGATAAGGTATTTGTCCATGCCGCTACAGCACTACACACCCAGGCCGACGCAATTGCCGGTCTGAGTAAGGTACCTGAATGTGTATAAATGGACTTCAGGGTAATCTCCTGTTTGCGGTCAGCACACTCTTTGAGGGTAGCCGTATCCTGGGACGGGAGGGCTACCTTCTTGGATAAGCGTGTTAATGCTTTGTCCACCCTAGGGGAGGATTCCCATCGTAACCTATCCGTTGATGGGAAAGGATACGCCATAAGAATCCTTTTGGAAATCTGCAGTCTTTTATCTGGAGATTCCCAAGCTTTTTCACATAACTCGTTCAGCTCGTGTGAGGGGGGAAAGGTTACCTCAGGCTTCTTTCCCTTGTACATATGTACCCTCTTGTCAGCGACAGGGGGTTCCTCTGTGATGTGCAAAACATCTTTTATTGCCATAATCATAAATCGAATGGATTTTGCCAATTTTGGCTGTAACTTTGCATCATCGTAATCGACACTGGGGTCAGAATCCGTGTCGGTATCTGTGTCAACAATCTGGGATAGTGGGCGCTTATGAGACCCTGACAGTCCCTGCAACATAGGATCAGGCATGGGTTGAAACCCTGACTGTCCCAAAGCTTCTGCCTTGTCTAATATTTTGTGCAATGAGTTTACACTAGCATTTAAAACATTCCACATATCCATCCAATCAGCTGTCGGCGGAGACACCACATTCATTTGCTCCCGCTCCTCTCTAATATAGCCTTCTTCCTCAGACATGTCGACACACGTGTACCGACACACTACACACACAGGGAATGCTTTTTCTGAAGACAGTTTCCCCACAAGGCCCTTTGGAGAGACAGAGAGAGAGTATGCCAGCACACCCCCCAGCGCTATATAACCCAGGAATAAAACAGTAACTTAATGTTTGCCCAGTAGTGCTGCTGTATGTAATTTGCGAATTATGTGCCCCCCCCCACCCCTCTTTTCAACCCTCTTGTCTAACGTGGTATAAGCAGGGTAGAGTCCGGGGAGCTTCCTCTCAGCGGTGCTGTGGAGAAAAAATGGCGCTGGTGAGTGCTGAGGGAGAAGCCCCGCCCCCTCGGAGGCGGGCGTCTGTCCCGCTTAAACTGTAAAATTGGTGGGGGCTTATACATATATAAAGTGCCCAGCTGTATATATGTTATATTTTTGCGAAAGAGGTTTATATTGCTGCCCAGGGCGCCCCCCCTGCGCCCTGCACCCTTACAGTGACCGGAGTATGTGAGGTGTATGGGAGCAAAGGCGCACAGCTGCAGTGCTGTGCGTTACCTCAGTGAAGATCATGAAGTCTTCTGCCGCCTCTGAAGTCTTCTTTTCTTCTCATACTCACCCGGCTTCTATCTTCCGGCTCTGCGAGGGGGACGGCGGCGCGGCTCTGGGACGGACGGCGAGGGTGAGATCCTGCGTACCAATCCCACTGGAGCTAATGGTGTCCAGTAGCCTAAGAAGCAGGACCTTGCAACTCAGAGAGTAGGGCTGCTTCTCTCCCCTCAGTCCCTCGATGAGGGAGTCTGTTGCCAGCAGTGCTCCCTGAAAATTAAAAACCTAACAAAATACTTTCTGTCAGAAAGCTCAGGAGAGCTCCTGAAAAGCACCCAGTCTCCACTGGGTACAGTATCAAACTGAGGTCTGGAGGAGGGGCATAGAGGGAGGAGCCAGTGCACACCCAGAACTAAAGTCTTTCTTAAAGTGCCCATGTCTCCTGCGGAGCCCGTCTATCCCCATGGTCCTTACGGAGTCCACAGCATCCTCTAGGACGTTAGAGAAAATAGGATTTTAATACCTACCGGTAAATCCTTTTCTCTTAGTCCGTAGAGGATGCTGGGCACCCGTCCCAGTGCGTACCGTGTCTGCAGTTATTAAATGGCCCTTAACTCCAGAACATTTATGTGGAGATGAAAACATCCAAGGAAGACTTGACCATCTTCCTTGGATGTTTTCCCCCTGTGTGACTGCTCTCCAGCCTCGGAGGGTTGCATCCGTGGTCCCTAGGATCCCGTCCTGGATCCCGAACCATCGCCCCTCTTGGTGGTGAGAACTGTGCAGACACCAATGGAGTGAGATTCTGGTCTTGGAAGACAGGATTATCCTCCGGTGCATGTGTAGGTGGGATCCGGACCACTTGTCCAACAGGTCCCACTGGAACACTCTGGCATGGAACCTGCCAAACTGAATGGCCTCGTAGGCCGCAACCATCTTCCCCAGCAACTGAATGCATTGATGGATTAACACTCTTGCTGGTTTCAGAATTTGTTTGACCAGACTCTGGATCTCCAGAGCCTTTCCACTAGAAGAAAACCTCTTCTGTGTCCAGTATCACTCCCAAAAACAACAACCGCGTCATTGGGACCAACTGCGATTTTGGCAAGTTTAGGAGCCAACCATGTTGTTGAAGAACTGTCAGGGAGAGTAGATGTTTTGCACCAACTGGTCCCTGGATCTCGCCTTTATCAGGAGATCATCCAAGTACGGGATAATTGTGACTCCTTGCTTGCGAAGGAGAACCATCATTTCCGCCATCACCCTGGTGAAAATCCTCGGAGCCGTGGACAGACCAAACGGCAACGTCTGAAATTGGTAATGACAATCCTGAATTGCAAACCTCAGGTAGCTTGATGCAGTGGCTAAATGGGAACATATAAGTAGGCATCCTTTATGTCTACCAAAACCATGAAATCTCCTTTATCCCCCGGACTGGAGATCACTACCCTGAGAGATTCCATCTTGAAATTGAATTTCTTTAGGTAGAAATTAAGGGATTTCAGATTTAAGATTGGTCTGACTGAGCCGTCCGGCTTCGGGACCACGAAGAGGCTTGAATAAAAACCTTCTCCCTGCTGACTAAGGCTGATTTGAACAATCGGTGAGGGGGAACGTCTTGAAACCCCAGTTTGTACCCTTGGGACGCTATTTGTAAAACCCACGAGTCCAGGTCCGAATGAATCCAGAACTGACTGAAGAGTTTTAGACGTGCCCCCCACTGGTGCGGGCTCCTGCAAGAGAGCCCCAGCGTCATGCAGTGGATTTGGCAGAAGCAGAGGACGATCTCTGCTCCTGCGATCTTGAAGAGGCTACAGACCTCTTCCCTCTTTTCCTTCCTCTACCTGCAAAGAAAGGGGAATCTTAACTTCTTGCATATCTATTGGGCCGAAATGACTGCTTCAGATAATGATGCGTCTTCATCCGTTGAGAGGGAACATAGGGCAAGAAGGATGACTTACCTGCGGGAGCTGCCGAGATCAAATTAACTAGGCCGTCGCCAAACAAGGCTTCACCTTCATAGGGAAGAGACTCCCTTTCTTCTTGGAGTCAGCATCAGCATTCCCTTGGTGAATCCACAATGCCCTCCTATCCGAGACTGCCATGAAATTGGCCCGTGAGCACTTGTGCCCGGTGTAGGATTTTTAAATATGTGTAGTTTACTGTATGCAAGGGTTTAAAACCTTTTAGGAACTGAGCTCTAAGGTGTATTACATGTAGTTTAAAAAAAACAAAAAAGGTTTATTTTATGGCAGTAGTTTCCAAACTGGGGTTCTTGCACTGGTAGCATAGTTTGGTGGTCCAGGACCAATTAAAATTATTTATACTTTATTAAATTGGCAAAACCATTCCCTCATAACATAACTGAACCTGAGGATGACATGCTATAAACACAATTTACATAATTTTATATTTTTTTCTGAATTTCTCAATAAAAAAAACTTTGGCCTAGGGGTGCCGTGAAACAAATTTTGATACTCTAGGGCAGGGGTGTCAAACCCATGGGCCGCATGCCGCCCCCAATGCATCCTTTTGTGGCCCACAGGCCGGGGTCCGGCAGGGGTCCTTTTGTGGCCCGATCACCTTGCTTAGAGCGAGGGCAGGAGAGTGCAGCCAGAGTCTTTGCTTTCTATGTGCGGCACCATCTTCCCGAAGAGATCACCGGGAAGATAGTGCCCCTTCCACTGGCTACAGCACAGGTATACTGGGGTGGGGTAGCAAACTGGGGGCCCCAATGGGCCCCTCCAGCAGTCCCTCTACCAAAACACGTCTTTTGGTGGTTTTGCGGTGTTGTTATAACTACATGGTGACGATACTGTAGCACAGAGATTTTCAACCATTTACAACTCACGTCACACAGAACAAGATTTAAATATTGACAAGGCACACTGAAATATAATGGTGATGCATGGTGCAGTATCGTGTCCTAGGATGTCATGTCGCAGCTTCTCCATAGGTAACGCCTGAACAGGCCCGGTGACAGGGGGGACAAAGGGGACACTTGTTCAGGGCTCCAAGTATTAAGAACAGAAATAATGGGGCCACAGTGCCAATATTGCTTTTTAAAGTGTATCCACCAACTGCTCAATTTAAGCAGGAAAACAATTAACAGGCCAACTAAACCCTCCCCCCTCCTTTTACCCCATCACTTTGTCCAGTCCCTGTGGTCCATACTGTATTGCCATTATTATGCATGTTGCTGTGCTGGCCCTTTTCTGAATGTCCCTGCCACCGCCACCGAAGAGCTGGATAGCCCAGTATGAAAACCACCTGCCGGCCTCACTGACGGTCCGAGTCAAAGGCTCCATTTTTTTTTAAAGATCCCTCTGCCAAGTTAAGGGGGGGTTGAGGGGGCCCCAGAGATATCAGTGTACTGGGCCCCGAGATTTCTGTTTCTGGCCCTGACCCTCAGGGGCGTATCTACCCCTTGGCCAGGATGGCACTTGCCAGGGGCACCATCCAGCTGTGCCAACCGTGGCTAAGGGATAGAGTTCTGCAGTCTCGAAAGGGCGCTATGGCAATCAGCATGGGACTGACCAATTAGACGGTGAGGGAAGGATACTGAAATTGTCCCAACCCTGTTACAGTTTGAAACGCCCCTCAACTGCTGTCCACTGCTTCACTCCTAGCTCTGCCCCTTTGCACAGTGGGCAAGGAGATGGCTGGAGACAGCTGCACAGCCATGCCTTGCAAGTTCGAGAGAGCTGTTGAATTTCAGCACTTCAAGTCAGAGCCTGCCCCCTGCTGCCCAAGCAGTCCGTGACAGTTAGTGTCGAGGAGGGGGGGATTTGTGCATGTGTGCTATCAGTGTGTGTGTGGGGGTGGGGGGGTGGGGGGGTGGAGGATGTGTGTGACTGTGAGGGAGCTGTCAGTGTCAGTGGGGAGAGGAGCAGGAGGGAGTTGTCAGTGTGTGGAAGTGATGAGAGTTGTCAGTACTGGGGAAATGTGTGTGTGTGTGTGTGTGTACTAGATTTAGGAGTGTGTGTTTGTGAGAGGTTTCAGTTGGGGAATTAGAGTTCATACAGTAATTAAATGTTTTCATATTGAGAACTACATCTCCCAGCATATACAGTGTGCTGGGGATGCTAACAAGCTTTATTTAAAAGTTTAAAAAACATTGCTTTTATGACTGCAATGGTTAAAAAGGGAGAGCTATAAATCAATTTATCAGTGAATGATCGCAGTTTGAGCTGTTACATTTTACTGAACCACCTATCCCTCCACACTCACTACCTGTCCTCTGGATACATTTACCATCCCGGCAGACGGTATACCGGCGGTCATTTGACCGATGTTGGAATCCTGACACCACTTGGGAGACTGGTGCCGGCACACAGACAGCCAACATCCCGAAGGCGAGTATTGGAGGGAGGGTTAGGACCGGGGGAGGGGGTGTTAGGGAAGGCACTAGGAGGGGGGGGGGGTTAGTCCTAGCTGCCACCCCCTGAGGGTTAGCCCTATCCGCCACCCCCCCAGAGGGTTAGGATTAGGATTAGGTATCATGTGACTGCTGGAATCCCGAGCGCCGGATGCCATACCCAACCCCCTTTACTTTTTCAGGCATTTCTATCTCTCCTCTCTCTATGGTGTTCCGATTGCCCACTTTCCCTTGTGCTTTTCTCTCTCTCTCCTTTGTTTAGAGCATCAGTTTCTGTAGTCCACTTTATCCTTATTTTTTCCAGTGTTTCACTATCTCTCTGATGTAATGAGGATGTATGGTCTAGAGGGATCAGTAATGCATTGTACTGTATAGAGGCGTCAGGGATGTAGCGTAGGGTATAGAGGCGTCAGGGATGTAGCGTAGGTTATAGAGGCATCAGGAATGTAGCGTAGGGAATAGAGGCATCAGGGATGTAGCGTAGGGTATAGAGGCGTCAGGGATGTAGCATAGGGAATAGAGGCGTCAGGGATGTAGCGTAGGGAATAGAGGCGTCAGGGATTTAGCTTAGGGAATATAGGCATCAGGGATGTACTAGCAGGTATATAGAGGTCAGTGTACTGTATAGAGGGGTCAGTAATGCAGTGATGGTTATAGAAAGGTCAGTGATGTAGTGTAGGGTATAGAGGGGTCAGTTATGTAGTGTGGGGTAAAGAGGGGTCAGTATAGATACTAAGCTGAAGTACTTAGAACACTTCTTGAATTAAGACACAACCTGCAAGAAAAAGTATGCAATATGGGTGAAAAGGCAAATGTCAGAGGTCTGATACAAGTGACCAGCTCCACACCTTGCACCACATAGCGTTATGTTAAACTGGGATATGTTCTTTTTTGGTGTGTGTGTGTGTGTGTGTGTGTGTGTGTGTGTGTATGTGTGTGTGTGGGGGGGGGGGGGTGCCAAAGGAAATTTTTGCCATTGGCTCCTTTGGTCTAGAAACCAGCCCTGATCACAAAATATTTTTGTCTGAGCAGACTGGACACTGATCAGCGTTGGCTCATTCTCAGCCCCCCGCCCAGCCTCTGCTGCCAACAGACTGCTATTAGCTAGTTATCCTTCTGCCTTCCCTATCTATGACACAGACTGCTGCTAATGCTACCAGAATGTTCCCAGTGGCTTCACACCAACAGTGAATCCCAGCCGATGATGTAGGGCAGCGTGTGGGGGAGGGGGTCAGTTGCTGTGGCTCCAACATGGTAACCGCCAATGGACTGCAATGCTTTATCGAAAGGGGGGGGCGCCAGTCCCTTACTTTGCCAGGGGCGCTTGGACCCCTAGCTACACCTCTGTTGACCCTAACCGATACCCCTAAACTAACCATAATTCCTGCAGTAAAAATCCATGTTTCTATGTATATAGGGGGTCATTCCGAGTTGATCGCTTGCTGCCGTTGTTCGCTGCGTAGCAATCAGTTGAAAAAAAATGGCTAATCTGTGCATGCGCATGCTCCGTAATGTGCATGCGCATCGTACGGGTACAAAGTCCATTGTGGTTTTGCACTAGTTCTAGCGATTATTCCAATCACAGAACAGGCCACAAGGAGATTGACAGAAAGAGGGCGTTTCTGGGTGTCAACTGACCGTTTTCAGGGAGTGCTTGGAAAAATGCAGGCGTGGCAGAAGAAATGCAGACGTGGCTGGGCATTCGCTGGATGGGTGTGTGACATCAAAAGCCGTCCCTCGGTTGTTAGAATCAACGCACACGAAGTGTAACTACAGTGCTGGTCTTATTTTGAAACGATTTTGCAGGCGCTCGGCTGCTCAAGTGTTCGCACTTCTCCAAAGTGAATATACACTCTCCAGTGGGCAGCGACAATGCGTTTGCATGGCTGCTAAAAACTGCTAGCGAGTAATCAACTCAGAATGACCCCCATAGTGTATTGCAAGAAAATATCTGTAAATCCAATGGTACCGTAAGTGCGGTATATACTCGCACTTCTTTGCGGGGTGAGAACATCTCCCCTAAGTGAAGTCAGCCCTATGAATAGAGTTTGTGTGATCCCTGTGCAGCAGTCACAGAAAGGGTTCATCTCTGCAGTTTGTCACTCAAATTACATTGCTGCATTTTTTCTAGAAGTGGATCTGAGAGCTGTTACCCGCAGACCAGCTACAATAATTATCCTGGGTACTCACTAGACCAGTGGTTCTCAAACTGCACCCTGGGGTGCCTCAGGACACTTGCCTTGGATTGATGGTCCAGGACCAATTCAAAATATTTATAGTTAGTGTTATAGGCAAAACCAGTGCTGTTGGCTGGCAATCATAACATATGTGCACAAGCAGAAGCAAATCCTGTCCCCTACCAAAGGGCCAGTGCTAGGGTGTTTGGCGCCTCCCTGCAAACTATTAATTTGGGCCCTCTCTCCAATACTTAATAAAGGGACAGTGCGCTCCTTAAAAAAAGAAGGTGTGGTATCACAAGGAAGGGGCATGGCCACACAATAGCACCCCAAATCAAAATACGCCACACAGTAGCACTATCTTATTGTCATTACACCGCATGTAATAATAATAATAATAATAATAATAATACCCACAGTCGCAGTGCCCTTTATACACATAACCACCATATCAGTGCAGCTTACACACATAAGGCCAACAGTAGCAGTGCCCCTTCTACACATGCCCACGGTGGCAATCCTTTACATGGCAAATATCAACCTGGTTTTGCCATATAAAAGGATTGCCACTTTAAAAAACAAACAATAAAAAAAAAAAAACAACAGGAAAAAACACAAAATCTCTCACTTTCTGATTCTCACACCCTATTACATTCCTCCCTATATATTTAAATGTTTCTATTACTGTATGTTCCCTCTTCCCTTCTCCAAACTATACACATCAACATTTTTTAGTATTTCCAGGTAAGTTTTGTGATGTAGGCCATGCACAATTTTAGTTGCCCTAATGTATTTACAGCCTTCTGGAGATATGGCTTCTGGAACTGAACACAGGATTCTAAATGTGGCTGTACCAAGGACCTATACAGTGGCATTACAGGTTGAGTATCCCTCATCCAAAATGCTTGGGACCAGAGGAATTTCGGATATCGGATTTTTCTGTATTTTGGAATAATTGCATACCATAACGAGATATTATGGTGATGGGACCTAAATCTAAGCACAGAATGCATTTATGTTTCATATACACCTTATACACACAGCCTGAAGGTCATTTTAGCCAATATTTTTTATAACTTTGTGCATTAAACAAAGTGTGTGTACATTCACAGAATTCATTCATGTGTCATATACACCTTATACACACAGTCTGAAGTTCATTTAATACAATATTTTTAATAACTTTGAGTATTAAACAAAGTTTGTGTACACTGAGCCATCAAAAAACAAAGGTTTCACTATCTCAGTCTCACTCAAAAAAGTCCGTATTTCGGAATATTCCGTATTTCGGAATATTTGCATATGGGATACTCAACCTGTATTACTTTTTTCTGCTACTGGTTCTTTAACCTATGCAAACAAGCATCTGACTTGCCTTTCCTATTGCTTTGTTACATTGCTCACCTGAAATAGTAATACTTAGATAGCTTTCCTCTTGCCATTATAATGCCCTTAATATTATAGTTAGCCTTTGCATTTTTGAGACATGTATGATTTTGCATTTTTTGGCATTAAATGTTGCCATGTTCTTGACCATTCCTCTAGTCCAGGGGCAGAACTGCCAGAGACAACGGAGTCAGTTGCCGCCGGGCTCCAGCCCTGAAGGGGCTCCAGCCCTAAAGGGGCTTCCTCCATTGCCCCCCGGCTGTTACGTGCCCTTCCTACTAAATAGACAAAGGCGCTACCAGCAGGGTCTCGCAGTTTGTACATTCCATGCCGTAAAACCCTTCTTTCCACCTTTTTCAAGACCCAGCCCAGCAGCCTCGCCGCTGCCACCACCGCTAGCTGCAGCACTGCCAGCGGTGGGGTGCCCCTGCTTCTTCTCACACCACAGATAGCTGGGCAGCACTGCAACTGCCTGCCTGATTGCTCCGCCCCCTTCCGGCTCCCAAGCACCTCTGCTGCCCAGTGATCCAGGAGCCTGCTGCTAGGAAGAAGTGGCCGAGCTTCAGCAAGCGAGTCTGGACACTGGCGGAGGAAGCCATGATAACCAGATAATGGGGAGTGGAGAGCCAGTTCCAAGGTAATACTTTATACAGCTGGTTGAGATCCTGGTCGGTGGATATGGATTCCAAGAAAACCCTGGAGGTGCTTCCTTTCAAGGGAGACACTCTCTTTGGAGAAGACCTCAATAAGATTGTAGCTGATCTGGCTACTGCTAAAACAGCTTGCCTACCTCGTATGACTCCTACCACGCAGAAGGCTAAAAGTACTTTCCCTTGGCCCTTTCATCCCTCAGGTAAAGCGTACCCAAGGTCAGGCATACCCAAAGCAAGCTCATGCTTCCAGACCTGCCAAGCCCAGACTGAAGCAAGCCTGGGCTGCCCATCAGCCTGCTTCCAAAACGGACAAGCCTGCCGCATGACGGTGCAGGCCTCGCTCTGGGGGATCCCAGGGTGGGGGGCCCGACTTCTAGGTTTGGCATAGAAAGGTATAATTCTAAGCTAGAGAATTCTGTTTGGAGCTCACCTTGTACTTTGTGAAGAAATAATCAGCATTGTGGCTGAGCAGATACATGTAGTGTGTGGCTGCAAACTGCATGGATCTGCTGCGTTGTAATGCTGATACTTTTTTTTTGCAAAGTACCAATAGCTTCATATAATGTTCACAATTTTTATGCAGGATCAAATAGCTCAATAGGTAGGGTGTTTGATTAGAATTCAACAGGTTATAGGTTTGAATCCTGGGTATTGTAGTTTGAGATGTGTTATTTAATAAAGTATGTTGTTCTGACTGCTGGGATATCATACTAAATAAATGGAGTTGATCAATTTTTTTTTTAAGTTTTTTTTAAACTAGGGACAATTTCCAGATACTTTTCTTTATAACTGAGATTGCCCCCTGGAACTTCACATCAGTTGACAACTATGCATGAGTGGGCAGTGCTTGCTCTGGATCTGCCCACCCATTTATGTGCCGTCATAAAAGAAAGCACAACTGACAGTTATCCTGGGCGTACACTACACAATTATCTGTCAGGCTATCTATCCAGTCTGGATGGGTGGAATGAAAATATGGTAATGTATAGTAGCAAATGTCAATTAACCATTTGCTCCCAAACACTAGAAAAGTGGTCAAAAATGGTCATTACACAAATTGGTTAAACCCAAAATTTAACCAATTTGTTTAGGGGACCATGTTTGTCCATTTTCTAGTGTTTGAGAGTAAATCGTTGATGGTCATTTGCTCACATAGATAACCGGATTTCTATTCCAACCAGCCAGTGTTGGAGATATGGTCTGCCAGATTACATAATGCATACCAGAGCCATAACTAGACTTTTTGGTGCCCTGTGACAGAGAATTATATGCCCCCCCCCCTCCCCTCCCCATTTTTGCAATATGGACAAAAGGCGCATGCCTTGTGGGGAAGGGGCATAACAAGATTGGTCTCAGAGAAAGCACATGAGATATGAAGATATATCTAGTATACTTGACACTCAATGGTTTGTGGTATTGCCGGGGTGCCCTCCTTAAATGCATATACAGTCACACATGGGGTGTTTGTGCAAATGGCATATCAGCAGTCAGCACTAACTGGTGACATGCCATTTGTAAAAGTAAGCCATGTGTGACTAATATATAAACATACTTTATTAAATAACACCTCAAACTATCATACCCAGGATTCAAATCTATAACCTGTTGAATTCTAATCAAACACCCTACCCATTGAGCTACTTGATCCTGCATCTATTCTAACCTCCAAAAACAGATTCAGTTGCATTTTCCAGCGTGTTTTGTTTGCGCCTTTGCAAATGTCTTACATCGACAAACTTATTTAGTACTATTTTGCAAATAGGGTTACATTGTCGCAACATTGTGTTCCCTAATTGCTTGATTTTTTAAATGCAACAATTGATAAAGACACCTGATAATTGCTCTGTGGAGTGTTATTTTGTGTCTACTTCTTATCTACATTTAATTCCCTACCTCTAATCAAGGCATTTTTAAATGCTGGGGGCTGCCAGGACGTGAGGCCTACCTAGACTTTAGATCGGAATTTGAATGTACTTGTGAACTAACTTAATTTCCTACTTCTAAATTAATTCCTAAATTCACTACTTACATTAATCCTGTAGTTGGGCATTTTGAGCCTTCAATTGTGGGTATTGTTTTGTGTCCAGACCAGCAGCTGGTGGTGTGCATTTGCTGGAAAGGCATCGAAGACTTCCGATATGCTGCATCTCCTGATGTGTGTCTCCCTCAAGTGGCTGTCAGCAAATGCATGCTAGACACCCCATTCCAAGCTGATTGTGACATCACGGAACATGCATCATAGAACAGGCATGCTAGAATATGGGTCTTCAACCTGCGACCCTCCAGCTGCTGTGGAACTACATATACCAGCATGCCCTGCCTCAGTTTTAGCATACCTTAATAGCAAAACTGTGGCAGGGCATGCTGGGATGTGTAGTTTCACAGCAGCTGGAGGGCCACAGGATGAAGACCCATGTGCTAGAGCCAAGCCGCAGGTACATTGAATGCTAGCAAGCTGAATGTTTAAATCCTTTTTGTTCCGCAGCATTCCAATGCGGAAGATTCCATGGAACCAGAGATTATTCCATTGAGAAGGACATGCTGCCTGGATGACTGCACTGTGCAAATTAAATCACGGAGCCAGTTGGCTTGTGGGTGGCTCTGGTGACTGGGTGGTTGGGTGGGCGGTGTGTCAGAGGTGGAGCACATGCAAATGAATGTGTATCATCCTGCTAGTGAGAGTGAAAACTCATGCAGGAGTGTGCCTGCTTGTCAGTGGGTTATGCACCTTGCCAGGCGTCAAATCTACATGGAGCAGCTGGAGGGGACAAGAGCAGGTTTGCAAAATATAGATAGAAGAGCATATATGCTGGCGCATTCTCCATGATTGTGTCAGCTTATGTTTTGGTGCACTGCACTTTCCTCCACTAAGTTTTAGCCATTTTGGTTAAACGCAAGTGTAGTTGCTTCTCGCCCTTTTGGCTGTGATCTTGTATCGTGGTTGAAGAGTCTGCTGGAGGGATTGTTTTCTTCATTGACGAGAGACTGAAGATATTACAGGATGGAAGGCTTGGGAACACTATCTGTTTTTCAGTTGTGGAAGAGTTGAAAGACAGCTTTTCCTTGCCAATATCTCTCTTTTGCAAAGAGCTACGCATTGGAAAATTCAGGGCTATACCGTGTAGATGAAGCACTAACAGGAGGCTTTAAAATTTTCATTCTAGTTTCCTTCATTTGGGAGAAAAATGCAAAGGTACAAGACAGCTTTTCCTTGCCAATATCTCTCTTTTGCAAAGAGCTGCACATTGGAAAATTCAGGGCTATGCCGTGTAGATGATGGCCTAACAGGAGGCTTTAAAATTTTCTTTCTAGTGTCCTTCGTTTGGGAGAAAAATGCAAAGGTACAAGACAGCTTTTCCTTGCCAATATCTCTCTTTTGCAAAGAGCTACGCATTGGAAAATTCAGGGCTATGCCATGTAGCTGATGGCCTATCAGGAGGCTTTAAAATTTTCTTTCTAGTGTCCTTCGTTTGGGAGAAAAATGCAAAGGTACAAGACAGCTTTTCCTTGCCAATATCTCTCTTTTGCAAAGAGCTACGCATTGGAAAATTCAGGGCTATACCGTGTAGATGAAGCACTAACAGGAGGCTTTAAAATTTTCATTCTAGTGTCCTTCGTTTGGGAGAAAAATGCAAAGGTAGCTTGTGCCATCGCCACTCTGCTCCTTGTGCCGCCTTGGCGGTTTACATGAGCCACTGCGGTGACGTTGTCTGACTGGATCAGAACCGGTTGGTCGCAAAGTAAGGTCTCCGCTTGACGTAGGGCATTGTATATGGCCCCTAGTTTCAGGATGTTGATGTGAAGACAAGTCTCTTGACTTGACCAAAGACCTTGGAAATTTCTTCCCTGTGTGACTGCTCCCCAACCTTGGAGGCTTGCATCTGTGGTCACCAGGATCCAGTCCTGAATGCCGAATCTGCGTCACTCGAGAAGGTGACTCTGCAGCCACCACAGGAGTGATACCCTGACCCTGGGGGACAGGGTGATCAACCAATGCATCTGTAAATGTGACCCAGACCACTTGTCCAGTAGGTCCCATTGGAAAGTCCTCGCATGGAACCTGCCGAATGGAATGGCTTTGTATGATGCCACCATCTTTCCCAGGACTCGAGTGCAGTGATGCACTGACACAAGTTTTGGTTTCAATAGGTTCCTGACAAGAGTCATGAGTTCCTGGGCCTTTTCTATCGGGAGATAAACCCTCTTCTGGTCTGTGTCCAGAATCATGCCCAAGAAAGACAGACGAGTCGTAGGAACCAACTGCGACTTTGGGATATTGAAAATCCAGCCGTGTTGCTGTAACACTTTCAGTGAAAGTGATACGCTGTTCAGCAACTGCTCTCTTGATCTCGCTTTTATGAGATCGCTCAAGTACGGGATAATTGTGACACATTGCTTGCGCAGGAGAACCATCATTTCCACCATTACCTTGGTGAAAATTCTCTGGGCAGTGGAGAGACCAAACAGCAACGTCTGAAATTGGCAATGACAGTCCTGTACCGCAAATCTGAGGTACGACTGATGAGATGGATAAATTTGGACATGAAGGTATGCATCCTGTACACAAATGCGGACAACAGGTGTCAAGCCGTGTGTTGCCTTTGTCAAGCTGTAATAAGTAGGGGTAAGGACGTTAACCACCTCAGAACATCCTCCCTTATACGTCACCTGCAGCGCATTAATCATAAGTCAGTGACAAGTTCAAAAACTTTGGATGACAGCGGAAGCAGTCCACTGACCGCTAAATCCCTTCCTCTTGTAACCAAGCTCCTGCAAACCACACCACATACTCCCTCAGTGTCAATTTCCTTCTTAGACAGGAGAGCCAATAGTCCTGCAGGCCATGTCACTGGCAAGTCTGACGAGTCCTCTCCTGCCTGGGATTCCTCCGATGCATCCTTGAGTGTAACGCCTACTGCTGCTGGCGCTGCTGTTGTTGCTGCTGGGAGTCGATCGTCATCCCAGAGGGGAAGTCGGAAGACCACTTGTACTACTTCCAGTAGGCAATTGACTGTCCAACAGTCCTTTGCGAGGAAGATGAAATATCACAGCAGTCATCCTGCTGCAAAGCGGATAACTCAGGTCTTGTCAGCCTGGGTGGTGAGAAACGTGGTTCCGGTATCCATCGTTAATTCAGAGGCAACTAGAGACTTGATTGAGGTACTGTGTCCCCGGTACCAAATGCCATCTAGGTTCCATTTCTCTAGGCAGGCGATACCGAAAATGTACACAGACCTCAGAAAAAGAGTCACCAGTGTCCTAAAAAATGCAGTTGTACCCAATGTCCACTAGTCCACATGTCCGTGGTTAAGTGGAGCAGGGCAGACTCAGGACTATATGACTGTGACAGCCCACTGGGTAGATGTATTGCCTCCCGCAGCAAGAACAGCAGCGGCGGCACCAGTAGCAGCATCTCGCAAATGCCAACTCGTTCCTAGGCAGGCTACGCTTTGTATCACCGCTTTCCATAAGAGGCACACAGCTGACAACCTCTTACGGAAACTGAGGAACATCATCGCAGAATGGCTTACCCCAATTTGACTCTCCTGAGGATTTGTGACATCGGACAACGCCACCAATATTGTGCGTGCATTACATCTGGGCAAATTCCAGCACGTCCCATGTTTTGCACATACATTGAATTTGGTGGTGCAGAATTATTTAAAAAACGACAGGGGCGTGCAAGAGATGCTGTCGGTGGCCCGAAGAATTGCGGGCCACTTTCTGCATTCAGCCACCGCGTGCCGAAGACTGGAGCACCACCAAACATTCCTGAACCTGCTCTGCCATCCTCTGAAGCAAGAGGTGGTAACGAGGTGGAATTCAACCCTCTATATGCTTCAGAGGATGGAGGAGCAGCAAAAGGCCATTCAAGCCTATACATCTACCCACGATATAGGCAAAGGAGGGGGAATGCACCTGACTCAAGCGCAGTGGAGAATGATTTCAACGTTGTGCAAGGTTCTGCAATCCTTTGAACTTGCCACACGTGAAGTCAGTTCAGACACTGCCAGCCTGAGTCAGGTCATTCCCCTCATCAGGCTTTTGCAGAAGAAGCTGGAGACATTGAAGGAGGAGCTAAAACAGAGCGATTCCGCTAGGCATGTGGGACTTGTGGATGGAGCCCTTAATTCGCTTAACCAGGATTCAATCTGTTGAAATCAGAGCAATAAATTATGGCCACCGTGCTCGATCCTAGATTTATAACCTACATTGTATCTCTCTTTCCTGCAGACACAAGTCTGCAGAGGTTCAAAGACCTGCTGGTGAGAAAATTGTCAAGTCAAGCGGAACGTGACCCGTCAACAGCTCCTCCTTCACATTCTCCCGCAACTGGGGGTGCGAGGAAAAGGCTAAGAATTCCGAGCCCACCCGCTGGCGGTGATGCAGGGCAGTCTGGAGTGAGTGCTGACATCTGGTCCGGACTGAAGGACCTGGCAACGATTACTGACATGTCGTCTACTGTCACTGCATATGATTCTGTCACCTTTGAAAGAATGGTGGAGGATTATATGAGTGACCGCATCCAGGTAGGCACGTCAGACAGTCCGTATGTATACTGGCAGGAAAAAGAGGCAATTTGGAGGCCCTTGCACAAACTGGCTTTATTCTACCTAAGTTGCCCTCCCTCCAGTGTGTACTCCAAAAGAGTGTTTAGTGCAGCCGCTCACCTTGTCAGCAATCGGCGTACGAGGTTACTTCCAGAAAATGTGGAGAAGATGATGATCATCAAAATGAATTATAATCAATTCCTCCGTGGAGACATTCACCAGCAATTGCCTCCAGAAAGTACACAGGGATCTGAGATGGTGGATTCCAGTGGGGACGAATTAATAATCTATGAGGAGGGCGATGTACACAGTGAAAGGGGTGAGGAATCGGAGGATGATGAGGTGGACATCTTGCCTCTGTAGAGCCAGTTTGTGCAAGGAGAGATTGATTGCTTCTTTTTTGGTGGGGGTCCAAACCAACCAGTCATTTCAGTCAGCCGTGTGGCAGACCCTGTTGCTGAAATGATGGATTCGTCAATGTTTTTCTTTTCAATCTAAGCCCCTGCAGTTTTCTGTAAGAATCTGCTTCGCTATGATGATCAACAAGTCACAAGGGCAAACACTCAGGGCTGGAGGCGTAGATCTTAGGACCAGCTGCTACAAGCATGGCAAAGGTGTCACTATCATTTGTGACACCCAGAGAGGAAGCGAGGGAGATTGTAATGCAGTGCGCGCAGATAAGCAGCGCAATGGTAAAATGGAGGCATGGTCTCATAGGTAGGGGTGTGGCCTGTTGGCCTGAATCTCCATTTTGTTGCTCCGGGTATCCCGGGGGTTGAGTGCTGCACCCGGGGACTAGTGTGTGAGTGGTGCTGGCTCCTGCACAGTGACAGAAACTGGGTGTTGCACGTAATGTCACAGTGAAACACCCATATTCTGTCACTGAAGAGGAGCCGGCACTTTGGTGTCACCCCCCTTGGCGGGTGACACTCGGGTGTGGGCCGCAACCCCGTTGTGATGCCACTGACCCATGGGAAGCTTTACGTGGCTTACCCATGTGTTAGTAGCCCCAAGCATCTTTTGTGTTAGTCCCTGAAGAAAAACTTCAAATATTTACAAATAAATTTTGTAATCAATGGGCCTAATTCAGTAAGGATTGCAAATTCTGCTAAGTAACAGAATTTGCAATCCTTTGGTTCGCATGCTGGGGCCACCCAGCATGCCGCCTCCCTTCTTGACCACGCTGAAATTGCAGTCGCAGTGCAGTTCAGCGTGATCATAAAAAATGGGTTAGCCTCCTGTTGGTGCAGACTGTATGTGTGCGCAGGAAGCCGCCACCATTTTTGTGATCGCAGCTGCTGCATGTGATGTCATGCAACCGCTCTGACCACGCCTCCTGTTTCTCCGTTGCCGACCCCATTTTGAAGCCCTGCCCACGCACCGCTCCATCTCCGACTTGGAAATGGAGTGTTGCTGACCCCCCCCCCCAGCACCGATTGACAGTCAGAGGCGATCGCATTAACTGCGGGGTGCCGCAGAAAATGCAGGCGCATGCGTATGCTCTTAGCAATTTTTGCAGTTGGACTGCTTATTGCGATTGCAATCCAACCTGAATCAGGCTCTATTACCTATCACAATGCACTGCGGGTAGTACAAAATGGGGTTAATATAAGAGAAAACCCCCCAGAGCTGTGCTCCTTAACTGTCCCTGGTGGCTAGTGGAGCAGCTGCCCAGTAATCAGTGTCCACGCCAGTGCGCACATGGCCCGCCCCCTACAGCCACGCTGGATCACGGTATAGTGTGGGCACAGAAGTCCCTTACCTCCCTTTCATCAGCGGCCTCGTGATCCCGGAGGGCGGTGTGTGTGTGACTGACCTTAGGAAGAAACCGGAGCCTCCGCTGCAGTGACCCAGCAACCAGGGCGCGGGAGTATACTGCGCCGCTGGGAGTGATGGAGCTGCAGTAAAGATGTCTATTAGACCTAGCCTGCTGCAGCCCTTGTAGATTCTTATAAAAAAAAGTTCTTCTTTTCTTGTCAAAATTAATAGCTAAGAATAGGCTGCCTGAGGCAGCCCCCTCTTAAGTGGCCTGCTACTGAAGGCACCAACTACAAACTGAGCTCCCTGTTCATGGAAGCGAGGTTATAGAGGAGGGGGCGCTGAGCATCTTGGGAACAGTCAAAAGCTTTGAGCCTGTTGGTGCCTCAGATCAAGATCCTACTCTACACCCTAATGTGAATCCTTGTGGAGTCCAGTGTACCCCACAGAAGAAATGAATGTGTCACACCCATTGGCAGCAACATTAGAATAGCTGCTGATGGGCACAATTGAGAAAGGAAGGGGGGAAAACATTTGAATCCAGCACATATATGTAATTTGAATATGTAATTTGTACCTTCCTACTTTAAAATGTAATGGATGAACCTCACCCTGTGAGAACTATCTTCATGATCAAGAGATCTCATACGCAAGAAAAGCATGTGCTGGGATAGGGCTGTGGAGGGCGGCTGCTCGGGCACACACCCGTCAAGTTAAGGAGATTCAACTGAGGAAGCACAAGGGAACTGCAGGGAGACCACATATTTTCAGATGAACATGAGAGGGCGGAAGGCTGCCTAATACTGAAGCACCCTCAAACATCAAACCATATGCAACAACTAGTACAAGCATTCCTGGGGAAAGGTCTGCAGCAGACGGATTTGCATACGGTGATGTCATCCAAGCAATGGGCATAGTTGGCTGCAACCCTCGTCTGCATATGAAAAGAGAAAATGGTCACGCAGGGCATGGCGGCCTTTGTGGGGTTGCGCTTGGATGACCCCTAGATCGCTTTATACACCCCCATCAGTGTGGGGCTCATGTTGGCCATGCCCAAGCCCCTGAAGCATTCAAGCTGATTTCTTGCAGCAGCTGGACCCAGTAACAGCTCCAGAGTTGCTCTACAAGACAAGTAAAAGGGTGTGAGCCCTGCAGCACCACCTGTAGTTTGCATACACACATATATAGGACAGCATCTCTTATATGCCCCAGGGGCAATAAAATAGTAGCCTTATCTAGGGTATCCGTCCATGCCGCTACAGCACTACACACCCAGGCCGACGCAATTGCCGGTCTGAGTAAGGTACCTGAATGTGTATAAATGGACTTCAGGGTAATCTCCTGTTTGCGGTCAGCAGACTCTTTGAGGGTAGCCGTATCCTGGGACGGGAGGGCTACCTTCTTGGATAAGCGTGTTAATGCTTTGTCCACCCAAGGGGAGGATTCCCATCGTAACCTATCCGTTGATGGGAAAGGGGAATCCTTTTGGAAATCTGCAGGAGATTCCCAAGCTTTTTCACATAACTCGTTCAGCTCGTGTGAGGGGGGAAAGGTTACCTCAGGCTTCTTTCCCTTGTACATATGTACCCTCTTGTCAGGGATAGGGGGCTCCTCTGTGATGTGCAAAACATCTTTTATTGCCATAATCATATATCAAATGTATTTTGCCAATTTTGGCTGTAACTTTGCATCATCGTAATCGACACTGGAGTCAGAATCCGTGTCGGTATCTGTGTCAACAATCTGGATAGTGGGCGCTTATGAGACCCTGACAGTCCCTGCGACATAGGATTAGGCATTGGTTGAGACCCTGACTGTCCCAAAGCTTCTGCCTTGTCTAATCTTTTGTGCAATGAGTTTACACTAGCATTTAAAACATTCCACATATCCATCCAATCAGTTGTCGGCGGAGACACCACGTTCATTTGCTCCCGCTCCTCTCTAATATAGCCTTCTTCCTCAGACATGTCGACACACGCGTACCGACACACCACACACACAGGGAATACTTTTACTGAAGACATTTCCCCCACAAGGCCCTTTGGAGAGACAGAGAGAGAGTATGCCAGCACATACCCCAGCGCTATATAACCCAGGAATAGCACAGTAACTTAATGTTTGAACAATCAGTGAGGGGGAACATCTTGAAACCCCAGTTTGTACCCTTGGGACACTATTTGTAAAACACACGAGTCCATGTCCGAATGAATCCAGAACTGACTGAAGAGTTTTAGACGTGCCCCCACTGGTGCGGGCTACTGCAAGAGAGCCCCAGCGTCATGCAGTGGATTTGGCAGAAGCAGAGGATGATCTCTGCTCCTGCGATCTTGAAGAGGATGCAGACCTCTTCTCTCTTCTCCTTCCTCTACCTGCAAAGAAAGGGGAATCTTAACTTCTTGCATATCTATTGGGCCGAAATGACTGCATCAGATAATGATGCGTCTTCATCCGTTGGGAGGGAACATAGGGCAAGAAGGTTGACTTACCTGCGGGAGCTGCCGAGATCAAATTAACTAGGCAGTCACCAAACAAGGCTTCACCTTCATAGGGAAGAGACTCCCTTTCTTCTTGGAGTCAGCATCAGCATTCTCTTGGTGAATCCACAATGCCCTCCTATCCGACACTGCCATGAAATTGGCCCGTGAACTCAAGAGTCCTATATCCCTTGCAGTCTCACGTAAGTATGCTGCAGTGTCCTTGATATGATACAACGTAAGGAGTATCCCATCTCTCCAGGGTATCTATATCGGATGACAAGGTATTCGACCAATTCTTGAATACTACTACTCACCCATGCACATGTAATGGCAGGTCTAAGTAATGTACCCGTGGTTACATAACTAGAAATAATGTAGCTTCCTGCATACGATCCGCTGGATTTGTGACAGGGCCCCGTGCAGAACAGGGGGTGACTCCCACTTTATTCTGTCCGCGGCGGGAAATGAATAAACAACCAGAATCCTTTTGGGGATTTGAAACCATCTTGTCGAGCTGGCCCAGACTTTCTCAAACAGAGATGGAGGAACGTTACATCAGCTTTCATTATATATCTATATATACATACATATAGACCCCTTTGTCAGGAACAGCAGGGTCTTCAGTGATTTTAATATGTCCTTAATATCCACAATCATGTACTGAATGCTCCTTGCCAATATTGGATCTAATCAGGAAACATTATGGTCGACATAAGTATCAGTATCCGTGTCAGTATCAGTGTGTAGTAACTGGGCAAAATAACATTTTTGCGACCCAGCGGGGCCTGAGGGAAAAGAAACATAGCCATGAATATCACATCTATTCTCTACATCTGTGTCTGGGACACAGATTTATCCAACCTTACTCTGATATTACTGAAACATTTACCCAGTCAGTTATTGGTGGTGCTAACAGGGCCACCATCATATGTCTGCATTCCTAATATAGTTTCCTCTTGGGAAAAACATTCAGCCACCGACATGTTGACACACATATACCAAGTACCCACAGACACACCGGCTTATGGGGGACAGACCGTCAGTAAATCTGTCAGAGGGACACAGAGGATTTTTCAGCTCACAATCCAGCGCCAAAAGTACACAGTCTGGGAAATAATAAACTCTATAGTGATAGACTTGTAATGCTCTAAAGATGTTCTGGTGAGGTGAGGAAGAAGCCCCGCCGCTGTAATGGCGCGTATCTGTCCCGCTCAGAAATAATTAATTACGCTAGCGGGGTAAGGACAGTGCCCAGGCACTAATGTCCACTTTTTCCAGCCTTTTGTGAGGAATTTATGCTGCCCAGGGTGCCCCCCCCCCCCGTGCCCTGCACCCTGCAGTGCCTGTGTTTGTGTGGGAGCATGGCGCGCAGCGTTCCGCTCGCTGCTCGGTACCTCAGAATGCCGTCACTGAAGAAGAAGTCTTCTGTTCTTCTGCTACTCACATGTCTTCTGGCTCTGTAAGGGGGTGACGGCAGGCTGCGGGAGTGTGCATCTAGGCGTACCCAGCGATCAGCACCCTCAGGAGCTAATGGTGTCCTGTCAGCCTGAAGCAGAGCCATTGAACTCACTAGAAGTTGGTCATACTTCTCTCCCCTAAGTCCCACGAAGCAGGGAGACTGTTGCCAGCAGCCTCCCTGAAAATAAAAAAAACTAACAAGTCTTTTCAGAGAAACTCAGTAGAGCTCCCCTGTAGTGCATCCAGTATCACTGCGCACAATACTAAAACTGGAGTCTGGAGGAGGGGCATAGAGGGAGGAGACAGTTCACACCCTTTGAAAGTCTTAAAGTGCCCATGTCTCCTGCGGATCCCGTCTATACCCCATGGTTCTTAATGTGACCCCAGCATCCTCTAGGACGTATGAGAAAACAAATAACGCACACACGAGGAGGAGAGAACTAAGGAAGCTATAAGGAGAAGAGGGGAGGGAGGGGGGGTTGAAAGGTAAGGTAGTAAAGGCATATTGGATAAACTACAACCTTATACATATTCATTAATGTACCAGTAGTTAGAAGTAGAAGAGCTCTAACAGAAACCACAAAGCTTATCTAAAGCCACACCACACTGGATATGCCCAATCTCATTTGATTTTTGAAGCAAAGCAGTATTGGACTTTGTTAATACATGGATGGGAGACTGCTTGGTAGTATCAGATTCTTTAGGTGTTTTTAAACTACCAACACCATTTTCTTGGTACATTTAATTTTTACATGTATTCTTTTATGTACCAGAAGTTAGAAGTAGAAGAGCTGTAACAGAAACCACCAGCTCATCTACAGCCACAGCACACTGGATTTGCCCAATCTCTCCTGATCATGGAAGCTGAGCAGTGTTGGTCCTGGTTTTAGTACTTGGATGGGAGACCACAAGGAAATACCAGGAGCTGTGTGTATTTTTACAATACTAACACCGTTCTCTTGATGCATTCCATTTTGAAACATTGGGGCAGATCTATTAAGCCTGGTGAACTGATAAAGTGCAAGGTGATAAAGTACCAGCCAGTCAGCTCCTAACTGTCATTTTTCAAACCCAGCCTGTGACATGGCAATTAGGAGCTGATTGGCTGGTACTTTATCACCATGCAAATTATCATTTCACCAGGTTTAATAAATCGGCTGCTTACTCATTTATGTACGAGTAGTTAGAAGTAGAAGAACTCTAACAGAAACCACTAAGCTCATCTACAGCCACACCACACTGTATATGCCCAATATCACCTGATTTTAGGCCTGGTTTGTTCTTGGATGTGAGACCACCTGGGAATACCAGGTGCTGTAGGTAGTTTTATACTACCAACACCGTTCTCTTGATGCATTATATTTTGAAACTTATTCATTGATGTACCAGTAGTTAGAAGTAGAAGTTAGAAACAGCAAAAATCATCTACAGCCGCATCACACTGGATATGTCCAATCTCATCTGATGTTGGAAGCTAAGCAGTGTTGTGCCTGGTTAGTTTTTGGATTTCAGGTCCTGCCTTCTGGTTTGGTCACGGCACCTCGGAAATTCACCAAGGTCATGGCCGTGATGACGACCCTTCACCATCGGTGGACCAGGGAGGAATCTCTCCTCCCGATAAACATTCTGGAATTGCGGGCAGTGTTCAATTCATTGACACTGGCCCTGCCTCTAGTACAGAACAGGCCTGTTCAAGTACAATCGGACAACGACACCACGGTAGTGTACACAAATCATCAAGGCGGCACTCGAAATTGCATGGCAAAGCTGGAAGTATCAAAAATCCTCAGTTGGGTAGAACGTCATCTGCCAGCAATATCGGCAGTGTTCATTCCCGGAGTCCTCAACTGGGAAGCGGATTTCCTCAGTCGTCAGTACGTTCACGCTGGAGAGTGGAGAGGCCGCAGCAGAAATGTCTGCACTGGTGTCAGTAGGTGACTGAGGCAGGGATGACTGGGAGATAGTGGGTGACTGAAGCATGTATGACTGGGAGATAGTGGGTGACTGAGGCCGGGGTGACTGGGAGATAGTCAGTGACTAAGGCAGGGGTGATAGGGATATAGTGGATGACTGTGGCAGGGGTGACAGGGACAGTAGGAGACTGAGGCAGGGGTGACAGGGATAGTGGGTGACTGAGGCAGGGGTGATAGGGTGACAGTGGGTGACTGAGGCAGAGGTGACAGGGATAGTGGGTGACTGAGGTAGGGGTGATATGGAGATAGTGGTTGACTGAGGCAGGGGTGACAGAGATAGTGGGTGACTAAAGCAGGGGTGACTGGTATAGTGGGTGACTGAGGCAGGGGTCGCAGGTATAGTGGTTAACTGAGGCAGCGGTGACTGGGAGATAGTGGGTAACTGGGGCAGGGGTGACAGGGAAAGTGTGTGACTCAGGCAGGGGTGATAGGGAGATAGTGGGCAGCAGATCACTGCCTCGCTGACAGCAGCACATCCCTGCTTCACTGACAGCAGCACATCCCTGCCTCATTGACAGCAGCACATACCTGCCTCACTTATAGCAGCACATCCCTGCCTCACTGGCAGCAGCAGATCCCTGCCTCACTGGCAGCAGCAGATCACTGCTTCACTGACAGCAGCACATCCCTGCCTCACTGGCAGCAGCAGATCCCTGCCTTACTGACAGCTGTATATAGGGCCTAATTCAGACCTGATCTCTGCTGTGCATATTCACACAACAGGAGATCAGGTCTGAAGTGTGTGTGTGTGTGTGTGCTGGTGCCGCAGTGCACCGGCACATGCCAGAGATGCGATCAGCATCTCTGCCCAGTGAGCGCCTCTGCCAACACATACTTATCTTGCATATGAGATCTCTTGTTCATGAAGATAGTTCTCACAGGGTGAGGTTCATCCATTACATTTTAAAGTAGGAAGGTACAAATTACATATTCAAATTACATATATGTGCTGGATTCAAATGTTTTCCCCCCTTCCTTTCTCAATTGTGCCCATCAGCAGCTATTCTAATGTTGCTGCCAATGGGTGTGACACATTCATTTCTTCTGTGGGGTACACTGGACTCCACAAGGATTCACATTGGGGTGTAGAGTAGGATCTTGATCTGAGGCACCAACAGGCTCAAAGCTTTTGACTGTTCCCAAGATGCTCAGCGCCCCCTGCTCTATAACCTCGCTTCCATGAACAGGGAGCTCAGTTTGTAGTTGGTGCCTTCAGTAGCAGGACACTTAACAGGGGGCTGCCTCAGGCAGCCTATACTTAGCTATTAATTTTGACAAGAAAAGAAGAACTTTTTTTATAAGAATGTACAAGGGCTGCAGCAGGCTAGGTCTAATAGACATCTTTACTGCAGCTCCATCACTCCCAGCGGCGCAGTATACTCCCGTGCCCTGGTTGCTGGGTCACTGCAGCGGAGGCTCCGGTTTCTTCCTAAGGTCAGTCACACACACACCGCCCTCCGGGATCACGAGGCCGCTGATGAAAGGGAGGTAAGGGGCTTCTGTGCCCACACTATACCGTAATCCAGCGTGGCAGTAGGGGGCGGGCCGTGTGCGCACTGGCGTGGACACTGATTACTGGGCAGCCGCTCCACTAGCCACCAGGGACAGTTAAGGAGCACAGCTCTGGGGGTTTTTCTCCTATATTAACCCCATTTTGTACTACCTGCAGTGCATTGTGATAGGTAATAGAGCCTGATTCAGGTTGGATTGCAATCACAATAAGCAATCCAACTGCAAAAATTGCTAAGAGCATACGCATGCGCCTGCATTTTCTGTGACTGTCAATCGGTGTGGGGGGGGGGGGGGGGGGTCAGCAACACTCCATTTCAAAGTCGGAGATGGAGCGGTGCGGGGGCAGGGCTTCAACGGAGAAACAGGAGGCGTGGTCAGAGCGGCTGCATGACATCACATGCAGCCGTTGCGATCACAAAAATGGTGGCGGCTTCCTGCGCACACGTACAGTCTGCACCAACAGGAGGCTAACCCATTTTTTATGATCACGCTGAACTGCACTGAGACTGCAATTTCAGCGTGGTCAAGAAGGGAGGCGGCATGCTGGGTGGCCATGCCCTGTGATGGGTGGCCCCAGCATGCGAACCAAAGGATTGCAAATTCTGTTACTTAGCAGAATTTGCAATCCTTACTGAATTAGGCCATTGATTACAAAATTGTAAACAATATTTGAAGTTTTTCTTCAGGGACTAACACAAAAGATGCTTGGGGCTACTAACACATGGGTAAGCCACGTAAAGCTTCCCATGGGTCAGTGGCATCACAACGGGGTTGCGGCACACACCCGAGTGTCACCCGCCAAGTGGGGTGACACCAAAGTGCCGGCTCTTCTTCAGTGACAGAATATGGGTGTTTCACTGTGACATTACGTGCAACACCCAGTTTCTGTCACTGTGCAGGAGCCAGCACCACTCACACACTAGTCCCCGGGTACAGCCCCCAACCCCCGGGATACCCGCAGCAACAAAATGGTGATTCAGGCCACGCCCCTACCTATGAGACCATGCCTCCTTTTTACCATTGCGCTGCTTATCTGCGCGCACTGCATTACAATCTCCCTCGCCGCCTCTCTGGGTGTCACCAGTGATAGTGACACCTCTGCCATGCTTGTAGCAGCTGGTCCTAAGATCTACGCCTCCAGCCCTGAGTGTTTTCCCTTGTGACTTGTTGATCATCATAGCGAAGCAGATGCTTACAGAAAACTGCAGGGGCTTAGATTGAAAAGAAAAACATTGACGAACCCATCATTTCAGCGACAGGGTCTGCCACACGACTGACTGAAATGACTGGTTGGTTTGGGCCCCCACCAAAAAAGAATCAATCAATCTCTCCTTGCACAAACTGGCTCTACAGAGGCAAGATGTCCACCTCATCATCCTCCGATTCCTCACCCCTTTCACTGTGTACATCCCCCTCCTCACAGATTATTAATTCGTCCCCACTGGAATCCACCATCTCAGATCCCTGTGTACTTTCTTGAGGCAATTGCTGGTGAATGTCTCCACGGAGGAATTGATTATAATTAATTTTGATGATCATCATCTTCTCCACATTTTCTGGAAGTAACCTTGTACGCCGATTGCTGACAAGGTGAGCGGCCGCACTAAACACTCTTTCGGAGTACACACTGGAGGGAGGGCAACTTAAGTAGAATAAAGCCAGTTTGTGCAAGGGCCTCCAAATTGCCTCTTTTTCTCCACCATTCTTTCAAAGGTGACAGAATCATATGCAGTGACAGTAGACGACATGTCAGTAATCGTTGCCAGGTCCTTCAGTCTGGACCAGATGTCAGCACTCACTCCAGACTGCCCTGCATCACCGCCAGCGGGTGGGCTCGGAATTCTTAGCCTTTTCCTCGCACCCCCAGTTGCGGTAGAATGTGAAGGAGGAGCTGTTGACGGGTCACGTTCCGCTTGACTTGACAATTTTCTCACCAGCAGGTCTTTGAACCTCTGCAGACTTGTGTCTGCCGGAAAGAGAGATACAATGTAGGTTTTAAATCTAGGATCGAGCACGGCGGCCAAAATGTAGTGCTCTGATTTCAACAGATTGAATCCTGGTTAAGCAAATTAAGGGCTCCATCCACAAGTCCCACATGCCTAGTTGAATCGCTCTGTTTTAGCTCCTCCTTCAATGTCTCCAGCTTCTTCTGCAAAAGCCTGATGAGGGGAATAACCTGACTCAGGCTGGCAGTGTCTGAACTGACTTCACGTGTGGAAAGTTCAAAGGGTTGCAGAACCTTGCACAACGTTGAAATCATTCTCCACTGCGCTTGAGTCAGGTGCATTCCCCCTCCTTTGCCTATATCGTGGGCAGATGTATAGGCTTGAATGGCCTTTTGCTGCTCCTCCATCCTCTGAAGCATATAGAGGGTTGAATTCCACCTCGTTACCACCTCTTGCTTCAGATGATGGCAGGGCAGGTTCAGGAATGTTTGGTGGTGCTCCAGTCTTCGGCATGCGGTGGCTGAAGGCAGAAAGTGGCCCGCAATTCTTCGGGCCACCGACAGCATCTCTTGCACGCCCCTGTCGTTTTTTAAATAATTCTGCACCACCAAGTTCAATGTATGTGCAAAACATGGGACGTGCTGGAATTTGCCCAGATGTAATGCACGCACAATATTGGTGGCGTTGTCCGATGTCACAAATCCCCAGGAGAGTTCAATTGGGGTAAGCCATTCTGCGATGATGTTCCTCAGTTTCCGTAAGAGGTTGTCAGCTGTGTGCCTCTTATGGAAAGCGGTGATACAAAGCGTAGCCTGCCTAGGAACGAGTTGGCAATTGCGAGATGCTGCTACTGGTGCCGCCGCTGCTGTTCTTGCTGCGGGAGGAAATACATCTACCCAGTGGGCTGTCACAGTCATATAGTCCTGAGTCTGCCCTGCTCCACTTAACCACAGACAAGTGGACATTGGGTACAACTGCATTTTTTAGGACACTGGTGACTCTTTTTCTGAGGTCTGTGTACATTTTCGGTATCGCCTGCCTAGAGAAATGGAACCTAGAGGGTATTTGGTACCGGGGACACAGTACCTCAATCAAGTCTCTAGTTGCCTCTAAATTAACGATGGATACCGGAACCACGTTTCTCACCACCCAGACCTGAGTTATCCGCTTTGCAGCAGGATGACTGCTGTGATATTTCATCTTCCTCGCAAAGGACTGTTGGACAGTCAATTGCTTACTGGAAGAAGTACAAGTGGTCTTCCGACTTCCCCTCTGGGATGACGATCGACTCCCAGCAGCAACAACAGCAGCGCCAGCAGCAGTAGGCGTTACACTCAAGGATGCATCGGAGGAATCCCAGGCAGGAGAGGACTCGTCAGAGTTGCCAGTGACATGGCCTGCAGGACTATTGGCTCTCCTGTCTAAGGAGGAAATTGACACTGAGGGAGTTGGTGGTGTGGTTTGCAGGAGCTTGGTTACAAGAGGAAGGGATTTAGTGGTTAGTGGACTGCTTCCGCTGTCATCCAAAGTTTTTGAACTTGTCACTGACTTATGATGAATGCGCTGCAGGTGACATATAAGGGAGGATGTTCCGAGGTGGTTAACGTCCTTATCCCTACTTATTACAGCTTGACAAAGGCAACACACGGCTTGACACCTGTTGTCCGCATTTGTGTACAGGATGCATACCTTCATGTCCCCATTTATCCACCTCATCAGGCGTAACTCAGATTTGCGGTACAGGACTGTCATTGCCAATTTCAGACGTTGCTGTTTGGTCTCTCCATGGCCCTGAGAATTTTCACCAAGGTAATGGCGGAAATGATGGTGCTCCTGTGCAAGCAAGGTGTCACAATTATCCCGTACTTGGGCGATCTCATAAAAGCGAGATCAAGAGAGCAGTTGCTGAACAGCGTATCACTTTCACTGAAAGTGTTACAGCAACACGGCTGGATTCTCAATATCCCAAAGTCGCAGTTGATTCCTACTACTCGTCTGTCTTTCTTGGGCATGATTCTGGACACAGACCAGAAGAGGGTTTATCTCCTGATAGAAAAGGCCCAGTAACTCATGACTCTTGTCAGGAACCTATTGAAACCAAAACAGGTGTCAGTGCATCACTGCACTCGAGTCCTGGGAAAGATGGTGGCATCATACGAGGCCATTCCAATCGGCAGGTTCCATGCGAGGACTTTCCAATGGGACCTACTGGACAAGTGGTCCGGGTCACATTTACAGATGCACTGGTTGATCACCCTGTCCCCCAGGGTCAGGGTATCACTCTTGTGGTGGCTGCAGAGTGCTCACCTTCTCGAGGGACGCAGATTCAGCATTCAGGGCTGGATCCTGGTGACCACAGACGCAAGCCTCCAAGGTTGGGGAGCAGTCACACAGGGAAGAAATTTCCAAGGTCTTTGGTCAAGTCAAGAGACTTGTCTTCACATCAACATCCTGGAACTAAGGGCCATATACAATGCCCTACGTCAAGCGGAGACCTTACTTTGCGACCAACCGGTTCTGATCCAGTCAGACAACGTCACCGCAGTGGCTCATGTAAACCGCCAAGGCGGCACAAGAAGCAGAGTGGCGATGGCACAAGCCACCAGAATTCTTCGCTGGGTGGAGAATCACGCAAGCGCACTGTCAGCAGTGTTCATTCCGGGAGAGGACAACTGGGAAGCAGACATCCTCAGCAGACACGACCTACATCCGCGAGAGTGGGGACTTCATCAGGAAGTCTTTGCACAGATTACAAGTCGGTGGGAACTGCCACAGATAGACATGATGCCGTCCCGGCTCAACAAAAAGCTACAGAGGTATTGCGCAAGGTCAAGAGACCCTCAGGCAGTAGCTGTAGACGCCCTAGTGACACCGTGGGTGTTCCGGTCGGTCTATGTATTTCCTCCTCTTCCTCTCATACCCAAGGTGTTGAGGATAATAAGACAAAGAGGAGTGAGAACAATCCTCATTGTTCCAGATTGGCCACGGAGGACCTGGTATCCGGATCTGCAGGAAATGCTCACAGAAGATCTGTGGCCTCTCCCTCTAAGACAGGACCTGTTGCATCAGGGGCCCTGTCTGTTCCAAGACTTACCGCGGCTGCGTTTGACGGCATGGCGGTTGAATGCCGGATCCTAGCATTCCGGTTGAGGTCATCCCTACGCTGATAAAGGCTAGGAAGGATGTAACGTTAAAACATTACACCGTATATGGCGAAATTATGTTTCTTGGTGTGAGGCCAGGAATGCTCCTACGGAAGAATTCCATCTGGGCCGTTTCCTTCACTTCCTACAAACTGGAGTGAATTTGGGCCTAAAATTAGGCTCTATTAAGGTCCAGATTTCGGCCTTATCCATTTTCTTTCAAAAAGAATTGGCTTCTCTTCCAGAAGTTCAGACTTTTGTAAAAGGAGTGCTGCATATTCAGCCTCCTTTTGTGCCTCCGGTGGCACCTTTGGACCTTAACGTGGTGTTAAGTTTTCTAAAATTACACTGGTTTGAACCACTTAAAACAGTGGAGTTAAAATATCTCACATGGAAGGTGGTCATGTTATTAGCCTTGGCTTCGGCTAGGCGAGTGTCGGAATTAGCGGCTTTGTCACATAAAAGCCCATATTTGGTATTCCATGTGGATAGAGCGGAATTGCAGACCCGTCCTCAATTCCTACCAAAAGTGGTCTCATCTTTTCATATGAACCAACCTATTGTGGTGCCTGTGGCTACGCGTGACTTGGAGGATTCCGAGTTACTTGATGTGGTTAGGGCTTTGAAAATGTACGTGGCCAGGACGGCTAGAGTCAGGAAAACTGAAGCGCTGTTTGTCCTGTATGCAACCAACAAGATTGGTGCCCCTGCTTCAAAGCAGGCTATTGCTCGCCGGATTTGTAACACGATTCAGCAAGCGCATTCTATGGCTGGATTGCAGTTACTGAAATCGGTCAAGGCCCATTCCACGAGGAAAGTGGGCTCTTCTTGGGCGGCTGCCCGAGGGGTCTCGGCACTACAGCTGTGTCAAGCTGCTACTTGGTCGGGTTCACACACCTTTGCAAAATACTATAAGTTTGATACCCTGGCTGAGGAGGAACTCATGTTTGCTCAATCGGTGCTGCAGAGTCATCCGCACTCTCCCGCCCGTTTTGGAGCATTGGTATAATCCCCATGGTCCTTACGGAGTCCCCAGCATCCTCTAGGACGTTAGAGAAAATAAGATTTTAAACCTACTGGTAAATCTTTTTCTCGTAGTCCGTAGAGGATGCTGGGCGCCCGTCCCAAGTGCGGACTACTTCTGCAATACTTGTATATAGTTATTGCTTCAATAAGGGTTATGTTATAGTTGCATCGGTCCTGCACTGATGCTATGTTGTTTTTTCATACTGATAACTGGGTAGTTTATCACAAGTTATACGGTGTGATTGGTGTGGCTGGTATGAATCTTGCCCTGGATTAACAAAATCCTTTCCTCATACTGTCCGTCTCCTCTGGGCACAGTTTCTCTAACTGTGGCATAGAGGGAGGAGCCAGTGCACACCCAGAACTAAAGTCTTTCTTAAAGTGCCCATGTCTCCTGTGGAGCCCATCTATCCCCATGGTCCTTACGGAGTCCCCAGCATCCTCTACGGACTACGAGAAAAAGATTTACCGGTAGGTTTAAAATCTTATTTTCTACTTTATTCTTTTCTATCCTAGTTTATTACGACCAACTCTCATCCAAGGAGTTTGATATTCTACTACCTGCATGCAATTTAAATTGCTTAAATTGTTTATATGGTTGATTTGTCCTTCACAATCCATAATCTGCAACTTGGATGTACTTGTGTCATTGAAAATCTTATAATAAAAATGTATATACAGATACTCAACCTGTATATTGAAAAAAAAAAAAAGTTATAAGACATATGCATTCAATATTTGAAGAAACAAAATAAAATAAAGCTATCTATTGGGTTTCACTAACAAGCACATTGGAAGACTTGACTACTGTTAAAAGACATGCATTACATGGTATAGAGCCACAAACCACAATGTAGTAAAATAAAAACAAACTTACATGTGTATCAAACCTATGTGAGGCTTACATTGATAGTGCAAGATCAACACTCTATCAACTGTGCAAACTAGACTGCACATAAATGCCATAAAATGTATCTGAGATTTTAGTAAATAAGGCCCGTTGCTGTCCGGGTCACGCAGCCGTCACGGCCCGCCCCCATACGGTCCGGTCATGTCTGCGTTGTCCTGACTGTGCCCCCAAAATGGCGGCACAACGCCGCTGGCCCGACTCCTCCTGCCCAGTGACCGCCTCTGCCTGTCAATCAGGCAGAGGCGCTCACTGGGCAGAGATGCTGATCGCATCTCTGGCATGTGCCGGTGCACTGCGGCACCAGCACACACGCACTTCAGACCTGATCTCCTGTTGTGTGAATATGCACAGCAGGGATCAGGTCTGAATTAGGCCCTATATACAGCTGTCAGTAAGGCAGGGATGTGCTGCTGCCAGTGAGGCAGGGATGTGCTGCTGGTAGTGAAGCAGTGATGTGCTGCTGTCAGCGAAGCAGTGCTGTGCTGCTGTCAGCGAGACAGGGATGTGCTGCTGTCAGCGAGGCAGGGATGTGCTGCTGTCAGCGAAGCAGGGATGTGCTGCTGTCAGCGAAGCAGGGATGTGCTGCTGTCAGCGAAGCAGGGATGTGCTGCTGTCAGCGAGGCAGGGATGTGCTGCTGTCAGCGAGGCAGGGATGTGCTGCTGTCAGCGAGGCAGGGATGTGCTGCTATAAGTGAGGTAGGGATGTGCTGCTGTCATTGAAGCAGGAATGTGCTGCTGCAGTGAGGCAGAGATATGCAGCCCACTATCTCCCTATCACCCCTGCCTGAGTCACACACTTTCCCTGTCACCCCTGCCTCAGTTACCCACTATCTCCCAGTCACCGCTGCCTCAGTCAACCACTATATCTGCGATCCCTGCCTCAGTCACCCACTATACCAGTCACCCCTGCTTTAGTCACCCACTGTCACCCTATCACCCCTGCTTCAGTCACCCACTATCCCTGTCAACCCTGCCTCAGTCACCCACTATCTCCCAGTCACCCCTGCCTCAGTCAGCCACTATCCCTGTCACCCCTGCCTCAGTCTCTTACTGTCCCTGTCACCCCTGCCACAGTCATCCACTATCTCCCTATCACCCCTGCCTTAGTCATTTATTATACCTGTCACCCACTTTCTTCCCATACTTACCCAACCCCTTCCTATCACCCCTCCCTCAGTAACCCACTATCTCCCTGTCACCCACTATCTCCCAGTCACCCCGGCCTCAGTCACCCACTATCTCCCACTCATACATGCTTCAGTCACCCACTATCTCCCAGTCATCCCTGCCTCAGTCACCTACTGACACCAGTGCAGACATTTCTGCTGCGGCCTCTCCACTCTCCAGCGTGAACGTCCTGACGACTGAGGAAATCCGCTTCCTAGTTGAGGACTCCGGGAATGAACACTGCCGATATTGCTGTCAGATGACTTTCTACCCAACGGAGGATTTTTGATACTTCCAACTTTGCCATGCAGTTTCGAGTGCCGCCTTGATGATTTGTGTACACTACCGTGGTGGCGTTGTCAGATTGTACTTGAACAGGCCTGTTCTGTACTAGAGGCAGGGCCAGTGTCAATTAATTGAACACTGCCTGCAATTCCAGAATGTATATCAGGAGGAGAGATTCCTCCCTGGTCCACCGACCCTGGAGAAAGTGTTGCTCCAACACCATGGCCCAGCCCAAAAGACTGGCATCCATTGTCAGGAGGACACAGTTGGAGATCCAGAAGGGATGGCCCCTGCTCAACTGTTGGTCCTGTAACCACCAGCTCAGTGTCAGACGAACCTCCGGAGTCAAGGAGATCATTTGAGACATCATCCGATGAGGCAGGCCGTCCCACTTGGAGAGGATTAACCTCTGCAGAGGGCGGTAATGAAATTGAGCGTACTCTACCATATCGAAAGCCGACACCATGAGGTCTAGTACTTGCATCGCCGTGTGTATCAACACTCTTGGGCGAGAGAGGACGATACTGTCCTGAATTTTCAGGACTTTCTCTGGAGACAGAAACAATTGTTGGCTGTGTGTGTCCAGCAGTGCCCCTAGGTGCACAATGTTCCGAGCAGGGACCAGCGAGGACTTTTTTCAGTTGAATAGCCACCCGTGGACTTTTAGGAATTGGACCGCCAGTTCCAGATAACTGTGGAGAACCTCTTGGGAGTTCACCAGGATCAGCAAGTCGTCCAGATTTGTCAGGATCCTGATTCTCTGATGGTGAAGGGTCGTCATCACGGCCATGACCTTGGTGAATATCCGAGGTGCCGTGGCCAAACCAGAAGGCAGGACTTGAAATCCAAAAACAAACCAGGCACAACACTGCTTAGCTTCCATCATCAGATGAGATTGGACCAGTGGCGTAACTACTGCCCCCGCAGTCCTCGCGGTGGCTTGGGGGCGAGGGGCTGCGGGGGCGCCACTGATTTACAGCAGACTGACATGCGGACGAGCGTCCGCATGTCAGTCTGCAGTCTCCTTCCCTCCGCCGCTTTTTGGAGGGACACGGAGGGCACACAGCGTGCCTCCCTGTGTCCCTCCTGCTGCATCATCTCCGGCGGCCGCGGGTCTAATAGGGGGAAGTGCCGTCCGTGAGCTCTAATTGGCTCACGAACCGGCACTTCCCCCTATTAGACCCGCGGCCGCCGGAGATGATGCAGCAGGAGGGACACAGGAGAGACGAGCTGTGCCCTCTGTGTCCCTCCAAAAAGCGACGGCGGGGGGGGGGGGTAAATATCTGGCACTGGGGGCATATATGGCACGGGGGGGGGAATATCTGGCACTGGGGCATTTCTGGCACTGGGGGGAATATCTGGCACTGGGGGCATATCTGGCACTGGGGGGGATATCTGGCACTGGGGCATATATGGCACTGGGGGGGAATATCTGGCACTGGGGGCATATATGGCACTGGGGGGGGTATCTGGCACTGGGGGCATATATGGCACGGGGGGCATATATGGCACTGGGGGGAATATCTGGCACTGGGGGCATATATGGCACTGGGGGGGAATATCTGGCACTGGGGGCATATGTGTACCTGGCACATGGGGGGGACGACTATATTTGGCACTGGGGCATGTAAGTACCTGGCACCGTGGGGGAATATCTGGCACTGGGGACATATGTGGCACTGGGAGCACTGCCCTAGCAACAAAGACTACCTCCTAGCAACGAGCATGACACCCAGTGCATGAAACATCTGGCAACGAGCATGACACCCAGTGCATGAAACACCTGGCAACGAGCATGACACCCAGTGCATGAAACCCCTGGCAACGAGCATGACACCCTGAGCATGAAAACCCCTGGCACCGTGCATGGAACCAAGAGCATGAAACCCCTGGCAACGAGCATGACACCCAGTGCATGAAACCCCTGACAACGAGCAGGTAATTGAAAAGTAATTAGAAGCCTTACTGTAGACTTAATGTGTAATGGGCATTACGGTGTGTGGCATAATGTATCACGGACATTGCGGTGTGTGTCATAATGTGTCGCAGGCATTACGGTGTATGGTATACTATATCGCGGGCATTGTGATATGTGGTATAATGTCTCAGGGTCATTGCAGTGTGTGGCATAATGTATCACGGACATTGCGGTGTGTGTCATAATGTGTCAGGCATTACGGTGTGTGGTATACTATATCACGGGCATTGTGGTATGTGGTATAATGTCTCAGGGTCATTGCAGTGTGGCATAATACATAACGGGCATTGCGATGTGTGGCATAGGGTATAACGGGCAGGGCATTGCGGTATGTGTCACAGGCATTACGGTGTATGGTATACTATATCACGGGCATTGTGGTATAATGTCTCAAGGTCATTGCAGTGTGTGGCATAATGTGTCACAGGCATTGTATGTGCTATAATGTATCGGGCATTGCAGTGTGTGGCATAATGTATCACGGACATTGCGGTGTGTGTCATAATGTGTCACAGACATTGTATGTGCTATAATGTATCAGGGGCATTGCAGTGTGTAGCATAATGTATAACGGGCATTGCGATTCCTGTCATAATGTGTCACAGGCATTACGGTGTGTGGCATAATGTGTCACAGACATTACGGTGTGTGGCATAATGTGTCGGGGGCATTACAGTGTGTGCATATTGTGTCGTGCATTATTGTGTGCGGCATAATGTCTAAGGGCCATTGCAGTATGTGGCATAATGTATACTGGGCATTACTATAAGGTGGAAAAATGACAAATAATGTAAGGGGCATGAATCAGGATAATTTTTCTTTCCTGTGGTGGCCAACGTATGGGCGTGCAGGTTGCAAAACTGGGGTATAAGGTAGTCTTTTCCTGCAATGCCACGCCCCTTTATGCGAAATCACGCCCACTCCAACAAAACCACGCCCCTTTTTTGACGCGCGCGCCTTAGGCGCGCGCATATTTATCCCTTTCTTGCTCCCAATTATGGAGCATGAAGGGGGGGGGGGGGGCGCCGAAGATTTTTTTGGCTTGGGGGAGAAAAATTTCTAGTTACGCCACTGGATTGGACATATCCAGTGTGATGCGGCTGTAGATGATTTTTGCTGTTTCTAACTTCTACATCAATGAATAAGTTTCAAAATAGAATGCATCAAGAGAACGGTGTTGGTAGTATAAAACTACCTACAGCACCTGGTATTCCCAGGTGGTCTCACATCCAAGAACAAACCAGGCCTAAGATCAGGTGATATTGGGCATATACAGTGTGGTGTGGCTGTAGATGAGCTTAGTGGTTTCTGTTAGAGTTCTTCTACTTCTAACTACTCGTACATAAATGAATAAGCGGACGATTTATTAAACCTGAGAAACACCTACTGTATTTGCACCTGCCAGTGACAACCTAATCTACCACTCACGCCGAGCATCAGGAGGACTTTGGACGTATCTCCGGATAAGGCTCGTTTGGAACGGTAAATTAGCACCAGAGCCGGGAGGGTTACAAAGACGGAAACCTGAGGCGGAGTGGTAATTAAAACTTAACATGGCCATGTCTTATAAAAACTGTGACTATATCCATTAATCCTACTGCTTCACGATGAAATTGCTGTTAATCTGATCAGCGTCATTTAAAGTGGACAAAAAAGCTGCTAAATACTATACGTACTATATATGATTGAAAGCAAGCCCTATTCCATATATCATACATTATCTAACGTTATAACATCTATCCTAAGATTACCATCACCAAAGAAAGGAAACAGCAGTAAACTAAATGAAACTAAGTAACCAGACATTGGACTCAGCTGTTGCAGTTGTAGCAGTTAAGTGAAACACTGGGACTCATTGAAACTATTGTATCTCTTTCTGTACTAAGAGGGCTAGCTAAACCAATTTGTGGAGCAGAGCATTTTCTTATATATTATTAATTGATGTCAATGTGGTTTTAGTTTTTTTTATATATGTAAATTTGTTGTCAAGGCAAGGGAAAGATATTTTTTTTTTTATTAATCTATATCCTTGGTACTATAATAGTACTAGTGAAGAATTATCATTGAGATAATAGTTAATTAATAAATTTATAATAATAAATCTGCAAGCGCTATCTGTACTTCTTTTGTTTTGATTTATTAAACCTGGTGAAATGATAATTTGCATGGTGATAAAGTACCAGCCAATCAGCTCCTAATTGCCATGTCACAGGCTGGGTTTGAAAAATGACAGTTAGGAGCTGACTGGCTGGTACTTTATCACCTTGCACTTTATCAGTTCACCAGGCTTAATAGATCTGCCCCAATGTTTCAAAATGGAATGCATCAAGAGAACGGTGTTGGTATTGTAAAAATACACACAGCTCCTGGTATTTCCTGGTGGTCTCCCATCCAAGTACTAAAACCAGGGCAGCATAAATTCCTCACAAAAGGCTGGCAAAAGTGGACATTACCCCGCCAGCGTAATTAATTATTTGTTTCTGAGCGGGACAGAAGCGTGCCATTACAGCGGCGGGGCTTCTTCCTCACCTCACCAGCACATCTATAGAGCGTTACAAGTCTATCACTATAGAGTTTATTATTTCCCAGACTGTGTACTTTTGGCGCTGGGTTGTGAGCTAAAAAATCCTCTCTGTCCCTCCGACAGATTTACTGTAGGTCTATCCCCCATAAGCCGATGTGTCTGTGGGTACTTGGTACATGTGTGTCAACATGTCGGTGGCTGAATGTTTTTCCCAAGAGGAAACTATATTAGGAATGCAGACATATGATGGTGGCCCTGTTGGCACCACCAATAACTGACTGGGTGAAAGTTTCAATAATATCAGAGTGAGGTTGGATAAATCTGTGTCCCAGACACAGACGTAGAGAATAGATGTGATGTTCATGGCTATGCTTCTTTTCCCTCAGGCCCGCAAAAATGTTACTACACACTGATACTGACTCGGATACTGATTCCTATGTCGACCATAATATTTCCTGATTAGATCCAATATTGGCAAGGAGCATTCAGTACATGATTGTGGATATTAAGGACATATTAACATCACTGAGGACCCTGCTGTTCCTGACAAAGGGGTCTATATGTATGTATATATAGATATATAATGAAAACTGATGTAACGTTCCTCCATCTCTGTTTGAGAAAGTCTGGGCCAGCTCGACAAGATGGTTTCAAATCCCCAAAAGGTTTCCGATTGTTTATTCATTTCCTGCTGCGGACAGAATAAAGTGGGAGTCACCCCCTGTTCTGCACGGGGCCCTGTCACAAATCCAGCGGATCGTATGCAGGAAGCTACATTATTTCTAGTTATGTAACCACGGGTACATTACTTAGACCTGCCATTACATGCGCATGGGTGAGTAGTAGTATTCAAGAATTGGTCGAATACCTTGTCTTCCGATATAGATATCTTGGAGAGATGGGATACTCCTTACGTTGGATCATATCAAGGACACTGCAGCATACTTACAACTGCAAGGGATATAGGACTCTTGAGTTCACGGGCCAATTTCATGGCAGTCTCGGATAGGAGGGCAGTGTGGATTCACCAAGGGAATGCTGATGCTGACTCCAAGAAGAAAGGGAGTCTCTTCCCTATGAAGGTGAAGCCTTGTTTGGCAACGGCCTAGTTAATTTGATCTCGGCAGCTCCCGCAGGTAAGTCAACCTTCTTGCCCTATGTTCCCTCTCAACGGATGAAGACGCATCATTGTCTAATGCAGTCATTTTGTCCCAATAGATATGCAAGAAGTTAAGATTCCCCTTTCTTTGCATTAGAGGAAGGAGAAGAGGGAAGAGGTCTGTAGCCTCTTCAAGATCGCAGGAGCAGAGTTCGTCCTCTGCTTCTGCCAAATCCACTGCATGACGCTGGGGCTCTCTTGCAGGGCTCCTGCACACCAGTGGGGGCACGTCTAAAACACTTCAGTCAGTTCTGGATTAATTTGGACCTGGACTCGTGGGTTTTACAAATAGTGTCACAAGGGTACAAACTGGGGTTTCAAGACGTTCCCCCTCACCGATTGTTCAAATCGGCCTTAGTCAGCAGGGAGAAGGTTTTTATTCAAGCCTCTTCGTGCTCCCGAAGCCGGACGGCTCAGTCAGACCAATCTTAAATCTGAAATCCCTCAATTTCTACCTAAAGAAATTCAATTTCAAGATGGAATCTCTCAGGGTAGGGATCTCCAGTCCGGAGGAAGGAGATTTCATGGTTTTGGTAGACATAAGGTTGCCTAATTACATGTTCCCGTTTAGCCACTGCATCAAGCTACCTGAGGTTTGCAATTCAGGATTGTCATTACCAATTTCAGACGTTGCCGTTTGGTCTGTCCACGGCTCTGAGGATTTTCACCAGGGTGATGGTGGAAATGATGGTTCTCCTTCACAAGCAAGGAGTCACAATTATGCCGTACTTGGATGATCTCCTGATAAAGGCGAGATCCAGGGACCAGTTGGTGCAAAACATCTACTCTCCCTGACAGTTCTTCAACAACATGGTTGGCTCCTAAACTTGCCAAAATCGCAGTTGGTCCCAATGACGCGGTTGTTGTTTCTGGGAGTCATACTGGACACAGAAGAGGCTTTCTTCCAGTGGAAAGGCTATGGAGTTCCAGAGTCTGGTCAAACAAATTCTGAAACCAGCAAGAGTGTTAATCCATCAATGCATTCTGTTGCTGGGGAAGATGGTTGCGGCCTACGAGGCCATTCAGTTTGGCAGGTTCCATGCCAGAGTGTTCCAGTGGGACCTGTTGGACAAGTGGTCCGGATCCCACCTACACATGCACCGGAGGATAATCCTGTCTTCCAAGACCAGAATCTTACTCCATTGGTGGCTGCACAGTTCTCACCTCCTAGAGGGGCGATGGTTCTGGATCCAGGACTGGATCCTAGGGACCATGGATGCAACCCTCCGAGGCTGGGGAGCAGTCACACAGGGGGAAAACATCCAAGGAAGATGGTCAAGTCAGGAAAGTTTTCTCCACATAAATGTTCTGGAGTTAAGGGCCATTTAATAACTGCAGACACAGTACGCACTGGGACGGGTGCCCAGCATCCTCTACGGACTAAGAGAAAAGGATTTACCGGTAGGTATTAAAATCCTATTTTCTCTAACGTCCTAGAGGATGCTGGGGACTCCGTAAGGACCATGGGGATAGATAGGCTCCGCAGGAGACATGGGTACTTTAAGAAAGACTTTAGTTCTGGGTGTGCACTGGCTCCTCCCTCTATGCCCCTCCTCCAGACCTCAGTTTGATACTGTGCCCAGTGGAGACTGGGTGCTTTTCAGGAGCTCTCCTGAGCTTTCTGACAGAAAGTATTTTGTTAGGTTTTTAATTTTCAGGGAGCACTGCTGGCAACAGACTCCCTCATCGAGGGACTGAGGGGAGAGAAGCAGCCCTACTCTCTGAGTTGCAAGGTCCAGCTTCTTAGGCTACTGGACACCATTAGCTCCAGAGGGATTGGTACGCAGGATCTCACCCTCGCCGTCCGTCCCAGAGCCGCGCCTCCGTCCCCCTTGCAGAGCCGGAAGATAGAAGCCGGGTGAGTATGAGAAGAAAAGAAGACTTCAGAGGCGGCAGAAGACTTCATGATCTTCACTGAAGTAACGCACAGCACTGCAGCTGTGCGCCATTGCTCCCATACACCTCACACACTCCGGTCACTGTAAGGGTGCAGGGCGCAGGGGGGGGGGGGGGCACCCTGGGCAGCAATATAAACCTCTTTTTGGCAAAAATATAACACATATACAGCTGGGCACTGTATATATGTATGAGCCCCCGCCAATTTTACAGTTTAAGCGGGACAGAAGCCTGCCGCCGAGGGTGCGGGGCTTCTCCCTCAGCACTCACCAGCGCCATTTTTTCTTCACAGCACCGCTGAGAGGAAGCTCCCCGGACTCTCCCCTGCTTATACCACGGTAGACAAGAGAGTTGAAAAGAGGGGGGGGGCACATAATTTGGCGCAAATTACATACAGCAGTACTACTGGGCAAACATTAAGTTACTGTGTATTCCTGGGTTATATAGCGCTGGGGTGTGTGCTGGCATACTCTCTCTCTGTCTCTCCAAAGGGCCTTGTGGGGAAACTGTCTTCAGAAAAAGCATTCCCTGTGTGTGTGGTGTGTCGGTACACGTGTGTCGACATGTCTGAGGAAGAAGGCTATATTAGAGAGGAGCAGGAGCAAATGAATGTGGTGTCTCCGCCGACAGCTGATTGGATGGATATGTGGAATGTTTTAAATGCTAGTGTAAACTCATTGCACAAAAGATTAGACAAGGCTGAAGCTTTGGGACAGTCAGGGTCTCAACCCATGCCTGATCCTATGTTGCAGGGACTGTCAGGGTCTCATAAGCGCCCACTATCCCAGATTGTTGACACAGATACAGACACGGATTCTGACTCCAGTGTCGATTACGATGATGCAAAGTTACAGCCAAAATTGGCAAAATCCATTCGATATATGATTATGGCAATAAAAGATGTTTTGCACATCAGAGAGGAACCCCCTGTCCCTGACAAGAGGGTACATATGTACAAGGTGAAAAAGCCTGAGGTAACCTTTGAGGGGGTCACACGAGCTGAACGAGTTATGTGAAAAAGCTTGGGAATCTCCAGATAAAAGACTGCAGATTTCCAAAAGGATTCTTATGGCGTATCCTTTCCCATCAATGGATAGGTTACGATGGGAATCCTCCCCTAGGGTGGACAAAGCATTAACACGCTTATCCAAGAAGGTAGCCCTCCCGTCCCAGTATACGGCTACCCTCAAAGAGTCTGCTGACCGCAAACAGGAGATTACCCTGAAGTCCATTTATACACATTCAGGTACCTTACTCAGACCGGCAATTGCGTCGGCCTGGGTGTGTAGTGCTGTAGCGGCATGGACGGATACCTTATCTGAGGGGATGGATACCCTAGATAAGGATACTATTTTATTGACCCTGGGGCATATAAGAGATGCTGTCCTATATATGTGTGTATGCAAACTACAGGTGGTGCTGCAGGGCTCACACCCTTTTACTTGTCTTGTAGAGCAACTCTGGAGCTGTTTCTGGGTCCAGCTGCTGCAAGAAATCAGCTTGAATGCTTCAGGGGCTGGGGCATGGCCAACATGAGCCCACACTGATGGGGGGTGGGGGTGTATAAAGCGATTTAGGGGTCATCCAAGCGCAACCCCACAAAGGCCGCCATGCCCTGCGTGACCCTTTTCTCTTTTCATATGCAGACGAGGGTTGCAGCCAACTATGCCCACTGCTTGGATGACATCACTATATGCAAATCCATCTGCTGCAGGCCTTCCCCCAGGAATGCTTGCAGTAGTTGTTGCATTTGGTTTGTTGTTTGGGGGTGCTTCAGTATTAGGCAGCCTTCTGCCCTCCCACATTCGTCTGAAAATGTGTTCTCCCTGCAGTTGTTGTTCCCAGATAAGAGTTCCCTTGTGCTTCCTCAGTTGAATCTCCTTAACTTGACAGGGGTGTGCCCGAGCAGCCGCCCTCCACAGCCCTATCCCAACACATACTTATCTTGCATATGAGATCTCTTGATCATGAAGATAGTTCTCACAGGGTGAGGTTCATCCATTACATTTTAAAGTAGGAAGGTACAAATTACATATTCAAATTACATATATGTGCTGGATTCAAATGTTTTCCCCCCTTCCTTTCTCAATTGTGCCCATCAGCAGCTATTCTAATGTTGCTGCCAATGGGTGTGACACATTCATTTCTTCTGTGGGGTACACTGGACTCCACAAGGATTCACATTGTATATGTACACCAGAGTAGGATCTTGATCTGAGGCACCAACAGGCTCAAAGCTTTTGACTGTTCCCAAGATGCTCAGCGCCCCCTCCTCTATAACCTCGCTTCCATGAACAGGGAGCTCAGTTTGTAGTTGGTTCCTTCAGTAGCAGGCCACTTAACAGGGGGCTGCCTCAGGCTGCCTATTCTTAGCTATTAATTTTGGAAAGAAAAGAAGAACTTTTTTTATAAGAATCTACAAGGGCTGCAGCAGGCTAGGTCTAATAGACCTCTTTACTGCAGCTCCATCACTCCCAGTGGCGCAGTATACTCCCGTGCCCCGGTTGCTGGGTCACTGCAGCGGAGGCTCCGGTTTCTTCCTAAGGTCAGTCACACACACACCGCCCTCCGGGATCACGAGGCCGCTGATGGGGGCGGGCCGTGTGCGCACTGGCGTGGACACTGATTACTGGGCAGCCGCTCCACTAGCCACCAGGGACAGTTAAGGAGCACAGCTCTGGGGTTTTTTCTCCTATATTAACCCCATTTTGTACTACCCGCAGTGCATTGTGATAGGTAATGGGGCCTGATTCAGGTTGGATCGCAATCCAACTGCAAAAACTGCTAAGAGCATACGCCTGCATTTTCTGCGGCACCCCGCAGATAATGCGATCACCTCTGCCTGTGAATCGGTGAGGGGGGGGGGGGAGGGGGGTCAACAACACTCCATTTCCAAGTCAGAGATGGAGCGGTGCGGGGGCACGGTTTCAAAATGGGGTCGGCAACGGAGAAACAGGAGGCGTGGTCAGAGCAGCTGCATGACATCACATGGGCCGGACTCTGCCAGTGGAGCCCCAGCGTCATGAGGTAGATTTTGTAGAGGCCGGGGAGGACTTCTGTTCCTGGGAACTAGCTGTGTTGTGCAGCTTTATTCCTCTGCCCCTACCTCTGGCAAGAAAGGACGCACCACGCACTTTCTTGTTTCTTTGTGACCGAAAGGACTGCATTTGATAATGCGGAGCTTTCTTATGCTGTGAGGGAACATAAGGTAAAAAATTTGATTTTCCAACTGTAGCTGTGCGTGTTAATGCTTTGTCCATCCTACGGGAGGATTTCCATCGTAACCTATCCGTTGATGGAATAGGATACGCCATAAGAATCCTTTTGGAAATCTGCAGTCTTTTATCTGGAGATTCCCAAGCTTTTTCACATAACTCGTTCAGCTCGTGTGACCCCCTCAAAGGTTACCTCAGGCTTCTTTCCCTTGTACATATGTACCCTCTTGTCAGGGACAGGGGGTTCCTCTGTGATGTGCAAAACATCTTTTATTGCCATAATCATATATCGAATGGATTTTGCCAATTTTGGCTGTAACTTTGCATCATCGTAATCGACACTGGAGTCAGAATCCGTGTCGGTATCTGTGTCAACAATCTGGGATAGTGGGCGCTTATGAGACCCTGACAGTCCCTGCAACATAGGATCAGGCATGGGTTGAGTCCCTGACTGTCCCAAAGCTTCAGCCTTGTCTAATCTTTTGTACAATGAGTTTACACTAGCATTTAAAACATTCCACATATCCATCCAATCAGGTATCAGCGGAGACACCACATTCATTTGCTCCCGCTCCTCTCTAATATAGCCTTCTTCCTCAGACATGTCGACACACGTGTACCGACACACCACACACACAGGGAATACTTTTTCTGAAGACAGTTTCCCCACAAGGCCCTTTGGAGAGACAGAGAGAGAGTATGCCAGCACACTCCCCAGCGCTATATAACCCAGGAATAACACAGTAACTTAATGTTTGTCCAGTAGCGCTGCTGTATGTAATTTGCGCCGAATTATGTGCCCCCCCTCTCTTTTCAACCCTCTTCTCTACCGTGGAATAAGCAGGGGAGAGTCCGGGGAGCTTCCTCTCAGCGGTGCTGTGGAGAAAAAATGGCGCTGGTGAGTGCTGAGGGAGAAGCCCCGCCCCCTCGGCGGCGGGCTTCTGTCCCACTTAAACTGTAAAATTGGTGGGGGCTCATACATATATACAGTGCCCAGCTGTATATATGTTATATTTTTGCCAAAAAGAGGTTTATATTGCTGCCCAGGGCGCCCCCCCTGCGCCCTGCACCCTTACAGTGACCGGAGTATGTGAGGTGTATGGGAGCAATGGCGCACAGCTGCAGTGCTGTACGCTACCTCAGTGAAGATCATGAACTCTGTGGAGCCCATCTATCCCCATGGTCCTTACGGAGTCCCCAGCATCCTCTAGGACGTTAGAGAAAATAGGATTTTAATACCTACCGGTAAATCCTTTTCTCTTAGTCTGTTGAGGATGCTGGGCACCCGTCCCAGTGTGTACTGTGTCTGCAGTTATTAAATGGCCCTTAACTCCAGAACATTTATGTGGAGACAACTTTCCTGACTTGACCATCTTCCTTGGACGTTTTCCCCCTGTGTGACTGCTCCCCAGCCTCGGAGGGTTGCATCTGTGGTCCCTAGGATCCAGTCCTGGATCCCGAACCATCGCCCCTCTAGGAGGTGAGAACTGTGCAGCCACCAATGGAGTGAGATTCTGGTCTTGGAAGACAGGATTATCCTCCGTTGCATGTGTAGGTGGGATCCGGACCAATTGTCCAACAGGTCCCACTGGAACACTCTGGCATGGAACCTGCCAAACTGAATGGCCTCGTAGGCCACAACCATCTTCCCCAGCAACTGAATGCATTGATGGATTAACACTCTTGCTGGTTTCAGAATTTGTTTGACCAGACTCTGGATCTCCATAGCCTTTCCACTGGAAGAAAACCTCTTCTGTGTCCAGTATGTGTTATGATTCCAGCACTCTGGTCAGAGAAGATCTTATGGCAAGGACCGGAGCACTGGAACGGAATGCTGGGGAAGGGAGCAGGACAGGAAAATAGCCCCTGGCGCCCTAACTCTGTTGTCTCACCCGTGTTGTCAGAAATCCCCTGCGAGACTATGGTTTCTTGAGCCCTTGGCAGCCGCGTTTGAAGGGCGGATTATGTCTGCCCAACTTCGATGCCCCCCAGTCTTAATGAGAGACAAAGGGAAACCCGAGACAGGGTGATAACAAGAGGCCCTCTAACTAAACAACCAGGCCAGGGGATAAGCAAACTCAAAACTATAATATGTGCGGAGAAACCGCCAGGAAAAAGGACAACCAAAATATCCACTTGTCCAATTCTCCTACCCGGCACCGCCGAGTACCAGAGAGGATTTGTGGAAGCGGAACCCTCCGCAAATGCTCCAAACACAAAATATAAAAGGTAAAGCGGCTGAGCCGCAACACACGGCAGAGCCGCAACTCACGAACACCACTGGATATAAAACGGTGATCAGTCAGGACTCCAGGGAACCAAACGACCTCTTGGGATGAGATGACAACTCCCGAATACCGGACTTCTGCGGACTGGAATGACCGGATACAGCAGGACTGGAAACAGACTCTCAGCAAACAAAGGCAGCATGCAGGAAGCTTTTACCGGCATCTGTGAGAAGCCCTGGGAGTGTATTTAACAAGGAGTCCTCCAATCAGCTGCTAATGGCTGATTAGAATAAATGCCGTGCAGCTGCCTTGCTGCACGGCCAGAGAGCAGGTGAATATCTTAATTTCCTAAAGCCTAGCAACGGGGAACGCGGTCCGCCAGTGGCGTCCCCGTTGCTAGGGTCCGTGCGGCTCAGCGCGCCCGGCGTCTAGCGTTGCTAGGGAGCCGGCGGCTGTACGTGCACGGCATCTCTAGTTGCTAGGCGCCGGGCCGCGCAGACCATCAAGCGGACCCCGGCGCTTAACAGTACCCCCCCCTTGAGGAGGGGTCAAGGAACCCCTAAAGCCAGGTTTCTGAGGAAATTCACGAAAAAATGCCCTCTTGAGCCTCGGGGCATGAAGATCCTTATCCAGGACCCAAGACCTTTCCTCCGGACCATAGCCTTTCCAGTGAACCAGAAAATACAGCCGATCCCGGGACAATTTGGAATCGAGAACCTTCTCTACCAAGAACTCCTGTTGTCCCTGTACATCCACTGGAGATCTACCCTGAGAGATCTTCCGAGGAAATCTACTGGAAGAAACGTATTGTTTCAACAGGGAACAATGAAACGTATTTCCAATCCTGAGAGATCTTGGTAAACGTAACCGAAAGGCAACTGGGTTGACTCTTTTAATAATAAGAAATGGCCCAATAAATTTGGGTCCCAGTCTAGCTGAGGATTGTCGAAGCCTGATGTTGCGAGTCGACAACCACACCCTATCTCCCACCTTAAAAGTGCAAGGACGTCGGAGCCTGTCAGAAAATTTCTTCTCTCGAAAGGCCGCTTTTCTGAGAGCAAGGTGCACCTTTTTCCAAATGGCTCTGAGATGGGAGGTTAAGGTAAGCGAGGAGACTGAGGAATGATGAAAAAAAGAATTAGCTCTGGGGTGAAAACCAAAAACTGAAAAGAATGGAGACTCTTTAGTGGAGGAATGACAAGAATTATTGTAAGCAAATTCAGCCAACGGAAGAAACTCGGACCAATCATTCTGGAGTTTGGCTGAATACAAGCGCAAATATTGTTTCAATGATTGGTTAACTCGTTCGGTTTGCCCGTTGGATTGTGGGTGGTAACCGGATGTTAACGACAATTTCATCTTCAATGAGGCACAAAAACATTTCCAGAATTGTGCGATGAATTGTGGACCCCGATCAGAAACAATATCAGTAGGCAACCCATGAAGCCTGAATACATGGCGGAGAAACAAAACTGCCAACCCTTGGGCAGAAGGCAATCGGGGAAGAGCAATAAAATGAGCCATTTTACTAAAACGGTCCACTACCACCCATATGACTCGGAATCCGGCTGAAAGGGGAAGGTCAACCACAAAATCCATGGAAATATGAGACCACGGCCTGAGAGGAACATTTAAGGGCATAAGTTGCCCGATGGGCAAGGAACGGGGAACCTTATGCTGTGCACAAACCTGACATGAATAAACAAATTCCTTGACGTCTTTAGAAAGACCAGGCCACCATACTGAGCGAGAGACTAACTCCAATGTCTTAGAGACTCCTGGATGCCCTGAAACTTTGTTATCATGGAATTCCGTTAAAACAGTAACTCTCAAAAACTCAGGGACGTAAAGACGACCAGCAGGAGTAATTCTAGGAGCTTGGTGTTGAAGCTGTTTTAACTGGGTAAATAAATCTTGTGTGAGGCCCGCCCAGATGACCGAAGATGGAAGTATGGGGGTAACAGGATTGTTATTGTGAACCGGAAGAAAGCTATGTGACAGGGCATCAGCCTTAGTATTCTTGGAACCAGGCCTGAAAGTGATTATAAATTTGAAACGCGTATAAAATAATGCCCAACGTGCCTGCCGGGCATTAAGCCGCTTAGCCGATTCAATGTATTGCAGGTTCTTATGGTCAGTCAATACCGAAATAGTATGTTTTGCTCCCTCCAGCCAATGCCTCCACTCCTCGAAAGCCCATTTTACCGCCAGTAACTCCCGATTACCAACGTCATAGTTGGATTCAGCGGAGGAGAATTTCCTGGACATAAAGGCACAAGGATGTAATTCCAGAGACTCCGGATCCTTTTGAGAAAGGATAGCCCCCACTCCAACCTCCGAGGCATCAACCTCCACCACAAAGGGCAATTCCGGATTAGGATGTCTGAGGACTGGAGCCGAGACAAAGGCTTGTTTCAAGGCCCGGAAGGACAACTCAGCTTCACGCGACCAGTTGGTAGGATCCGCTCCTTTCTTTGTCAGAGCTACAATGGGAGCAACCAGGTCAGAAAAAGAATGAATGAACCTCCTATAATAATTCGCAAACCCTAAAAAACGCTTAATTGCTTTTAAATTGGTGGGTTGCGCCCAACTAAGGATGGCCTGGAGTTTCTTTGGTTCCATGGAAAATCCCTGAGGGGAAATTATGTACCCTAAAAAAGATACTTCCGTGACATGAAACTCACACTTCTCCAGCTTGGCATATAAATGATTCTCACATAACTTTTGAAGAACCAGACGCACCTGGGTAACATGTTGTTCCATTGATTTAGAAAAAATCAGGATGTCGTCTAAGTAAACGACCACGAATTTCCCTAGGAAGTCACGGAGCACATCGTTAATGAGGTCTTGAAAAACTGCCGGAGCATTGGACAGGCCGAACGGCATCACCAGGTATTCGTAGTAACCCGACTGAGTACTGAAGGCCGTTTTCCACTCATCTCCAGATTTAATTCGGATGAGGTTGTACGCTCCTCTAAGGTCAATTTTAGAAAAAAATCACAGCAGAACGTAACTGATCAAAGAGTACAGAAATCAACGGCAAAGGATAGGTGTTTTTAACTGAGATCTTATTCAGGGCTCTAAAATCAATGCAAGGTCTAAGCGAGCCATCCTTTTTCTCCACAAAGAAGAAGCCTGCACTTAAAGGAGATTTTGATGGTCTAATAAATCCTTTCTCAAGGCTCTCATTTACATAATCATTCATAGCCGCAGTTTCTGGCCCGGATAATGCATATAATCTTCCCTTTGGCAATGCGGCACCAGGAATTAACTCAATAGCACAATCATAAGGCCGATGGGGAGGCAGAATGTCCGCATTGCCTTTGGAGAAAACATCAGCAAACTCCTGGTATTCCACCGGAATGAGTTCTGGAATGATAGCTGCTACTCTGACTGGAAACGTGATACATTCCTTATCACAAAAAGTACCCCAATGTGAAATCTCCCCCGACCGCCAATCAATGGTGGGATTATGAAAGGCCAGCCAAGGGTGACCCAGAACAACTGGAACTGCTGGGCAATGTGTAAGAAAGAACTCGATTTTCTCGGAATGTAGAGCTCCTACTGTAAGTAGTACAGGGGGTGTACGGAGAGAAATAATCCCATTAGACAGCGGACTCCCATCTAAGCCATGCATGGTGACACACCTACCCAAAGGTAACTGAGGAATGCCTAAGGCCTTAGCCCAAGTTAAATCCATAAAGTTTCCTGCAGCTCCACTGTCAACAAAAGCCGACACCGAAGAACTGAGGCTGCCAAAGGAAACTTTAACTGGGACTAAAAGGGAGTTATTCGAGGAGATAAGCTGCAGACCTAGGTGAACCCCCTCACAATTCACCTGGTCAAAGCGTTTCCCGACTTGTTCGGACAATTACGAGCAAAATGTCCCTTACCCCCACAGTACAGACAAAGACCAGAATTTTGCCTTCTGGCTCTTTCTTCAGGAGACAGCCGGGAGAGACCCATCTGCATGGTCTCCTCTACGTCTTCAGGAATGGAATATACACACGGACTTGACCTTACAGGTGCTCCTTTTTCAGCCCTCCGCTCTCTGAGACGACGATCAATCTTAATAGAAAGCTCCATGAGTTTATCGAGAGTCTCAGGAGCGGGGTACTGACGGAGACTGTCTTTTATAGACTCTGATAAGCCGAGGCGAAACTGACTGCGCAGGGCTGGGTCATTCCAGCCACAGTCGTTCGACCAACGGCGAAACTCCGTACAATAAACCTCTGCAGGATTTCTACCCTGTCTGAGAGCGCGCAACTGACTTTCAGCGGACGCCTCTCTATCAGGGTCATCATACAAGAGCCCTAAAGACTCAAAAAAAGCGTCAACTGACAACAATGCCGGATCCTCTGCTCTTAAACCAAATGCCCAGGTCTGAGGATCCCCCTGGAGCAAAGAAATAATAAACCCGACCCGCTGAGATTCAGTACCCGAGGAAGTCGGTCTTAAACGAAAATAAAGTTTGCAGGATTCTTTAAAATTAAAAAACTCTTTTCTATCACCAGAAAAACGGTCAGGCAAATGCATCTTTGGTTCAGGGACTACCCTTGGGGAAGCTCGCAAAAGATCTTCCTGCGACTTCACCCGAAGAGAAAGATCCTGAACCATCTGAGTAAGTTCTTGAATCTGGCTGACTAAGAGCTGACCAGAATTTGGCCCTAAACCTGTTGGATTCATGAGGCCGATAAACTCTCACAAAACTGAATGAGAAAAAATTAAACCCCGTTTAATTTTAAGTTTTGGTATGGCCGGTAATAATGTTATGATTCCAGCACTCTGGTCAGAGAAGATCTTATGGCAAGGACTGGAGCACTGGAACGGAATGCTGGGGAAGGGAGCAGGACAGGAAAATAGCCCCTGGCGCCCTAACTCTGTTGTCTCACCCGTGTTGTCAGAAATCCCCTGCGAGACTATGGTTTCTTGAGCCCTTGGCAGCCGCGTTTGAAGGGCGGATTATGTCTGCCCAACTTCGATGCCCCCCGGTCTTAATGAGAGACAAAGGGAAACCCGAGACAGGGTGATAACAAGGGGCCCTCTAAATAAACAACCAGGCCAGGGGCTAAGCAAACTCAAAACTATAATATGTGCGGAGAAACCGCCAGGAAAAAGGACAACCAAAATATCCACTTGTCCAATTCTCCTACCCGGCACCGCCAAGTACCAGAGAGGACTTGTGGAAGCGGAACCCTCCGCAAATGCTCCAAACACAAAATATAAAAGGTAAAGCGGCTGAGCCGCAACACACGGCAGAGCCGCAACTCACGAACACCACTGGATATAAAACGGTGATCAGTCAGGACTCCAGGGAACCAAACGACCTCTTGGGATGAGATGACAACTCCCGAATACCGGACTTCTGCGGACTGGAATGACCGGATACAGCAGGACTGGAAACAGACTCTCAGCAAACAAAGGCAGCATGCAGGAAGCTATTACCGGCGTCTGTGAGAAGCCCTGGGAGTGTATTTAACAAGGAGTCCTCCAATCAGCTGCTAAAGGCTGATTAGAATAAATGCCGTGCAGCTGCCTTGCTGCACGGCCAGAGAGCAGGTGAATATCTTAATTTCCTAAAGCCTAGCAACGGGGAACGCGGTCCGCCAGTGGCGTCCCCGTTGCTAGGGTCCGTGCGGCTCAGCGCGCCCGGCGTCTAGCGTTGCTAGGGAGCCGGCGGCTGTACGTGCACGGCGTCTCTAGTTGCTAGGCGCCGGGCAGCGCAGACCATCAAGCGGACCCCGGCGCCTAACAGTATGACTCCCAAAAACAACAACCGCGTCATTGGGACCAACTGCGATTTTGGCAAGTTTAGGAGCCAACCATGTTGTTGAAGAACTGTCAGGGAGAGTGCAATGTTTTGCACCAACTGGTCCCTGGATCTCGCCTTTATCAGGAGATCATCCAAGTACGGGATAATTGTGACTCCTTGCTTGCGAAGGAGAACCATAATTTCCGCCATCACCCTGGTGAAAATCCTCGGAGCCGTGGACAGACCAAACGGCAATGTCTGAAATTGGTAATGACAATCCTGAATTGCAAACCTTAGGTAGCTTGAGGCAGTGGCTAAATGGGAACATGTAAGTAGGCATCCTTTATGTCTACCAAAACCATGAAATCTCCGTCCTCCGGACTGGAGATCACTGCCCTGAGAAATTCCATCTTGAAATTGAATTTCTTTAGGAAGAAATTGAGGGATTTCAGATTTAAGATTGGTCTGACTGAGCCGTCCGGCTTCGGGACCACGAAGAGGCTTGAATAAAAACCTTCTCCCTGCTGACTAAGGCCAATTTGAACAATCGGTGAGGGGGAACGTCTTGAAACCCCAGTTTGTACCCTTGGGACACTATTTGTAAAACCCACGAGTCCAGGTCCGAATGAATCCAGAACTGACTGAAGAGTTTTAGACGTGCCCCCACTGGTGTGGGCTCCTGCAAGAAAGCCCCAGTGTCATGCAGTGGATTTGGCAGAAGCAGAGGACAATCTCTGGTCCTGCGATCTTGAAGAGGCTACAGACCTCTTCCTTTTCCTTCCTCTACCTGCAAAGAAAGGGGAATCTTAACTTCTTGCATATCTATTGGGCCAAAATGACTGCGGTAGATAATGATGCGTCTTCATCCGTTGAGAGGGAACATAGGGCAAGAAGGTTGACTTACCATTGAAATGAGGATGCATCTTGCTGCCTTTCCAATGAAGCAAGTTTAATTTAGTAATAGGTGAAAAACCATCCTTACAAAGGTGTTAATCAGAGACTTGGCTTTGTGGACACTTTTCAGAGAACAAATTTGTTAGCATAAAAATAAAGCCAGAAAATGAAGAGCTGTTTAATCACTCAATTGGATTTTTCTGCCAGCATATTTTTTTTCTCTGCAACCCACTGCTAAATTGTGCTTCCTAGCTGTTTTTATAAAATCACTGAATCAAATCTAACTCTGATTACATCAGAGAAGGCCAGGTACCCTACACCATAACAGGGGGTTTGAAATTTTGACTTGTCTACTTAAAGATCACCAAAATCTGATAACAAGGTCAATTAGGTCCCTGGGTGGGATTGAACCACCAACCTTATGGTTAATAGCCGTACACACTAACTGATTGCGCCACAGAGACACTTTGCAAAAGTACATACTGACAAATGCTAATAAGCATTCATCTAAAACGTTTCCTAGAAAAACTTAAAAAAGTCAATAATCTGGTGAGTTTTTGTAAGATGTTTCTTCTATCAACCAACGAAGAAACACATTGGTACTTTCCCATGATGATTGAGTGCTTCAGGATCTCTTGCACTTATATGTGCAGCAGAGTACAGCAATGGAAGCATGCTGGGCCCATAACCCAGAGGTAGGCAGATTGAAACTATCCGCTGCTATATGCATTTTTTTGTTTGTTAATTAAGGTAATCCAAAACTGGGATTGATATTTTGGCTCTTTTATTTTTACTTAAAGTACAATAACTTTTACCATTTTAATTTGTTTTAATAGTATATTGACAGTATTGTTTTCTTTCAAAAATCCACTTAATTTTCTTTACCCTATTATTAAAATGGTAATTGACAAAAACAAACTACATTGTCACCAGAAGAGCAATACAAAATGTACAAGTGATATATTAAAATCATCTTTCCAGCTTGAATTTCAATGATGCATTGGGGCAACGATTTTGTGAGAAACATCTTCACCCTTAAATAAAGATTTTCTTAATTCCTTACCTGTGTGCTAATTAGATATCACCTTGTTTTCACATTAAACAGACTTCCACATGAGAAAGCAGCAAGGATGCAGTGGCGTTAATGTTTCCTGGTGTCAACCTGTATTATTTCAGTAGACATTGAAATAAGGATGCATCTTGCTGCCTTTCCAATGAAGCAAGTTTAATTTAGTAATAGGTGAAAAACCATCCTTACAAAGGTGTTAATCAGAGACTTGGCTTTGTGGACACTTTTCAGAGAACAAATTTGTTAGCATAAAAATAAAGCCAGAAAATAAAGAGCTGTTTAATCACTCAATTGGATTTTTCTGCCAGCATATTTTTTTTCTCTGCAACCCACTGCTAAATTGTGCTTCCTAGCTGTTTTTATAAAATCACTGAATCAAATCTAACTCTGATTACATCAGAGAAGGCCAGGTACCCTACACCATAACAGGGGGTTTGAAATTTTGACTTGTCTACTTAAAGATCACCAAAATCTGATAACAAGGTCAATTAGGTCCCTAGGTGGAATTGAACCACCAAACTTTTGGTTAATAGCCGTACATACTAACTGATTGCGCCACAGAGACACTTTGCAAAAGTACATACTGACAAAGGCTAATAAGCATTCATCTAAAACGTTTCCTAGAAAAACTTAAAAAAGTCAATAATCTGGAGCGTTTTTGTAAGATGTTTCTTCTATCAACCAACGAAGAAACACATTGGTACTTTCCCATGATGAGTGAGTGCTTCAGGATCTCTGGCACTTACATGTGCAGCAGAGTACAGCAATGGAAGCATGCAGGGCCCATAACCCAGAGGTAGGCAGATTGAAACTATCCTCTGCTATATGCATTTTTTTTTGTTAATTAAAGTAATCCAAAACTGGGATTGATATTTTGTCTCTTTTATTTTTACTTAAAGTACAATAACTTTTACCATTTTAATTTGTTTTAATAGTATATTGACAGTATAGTTTTCTTTCAAAAATCCACTTAATTTTCTTTACCCTGTTATTAAAATGGTAATTGACAAAAACAAACTACATTGTCACCAGAAGAGCAATACAAAATGTACAAGTGATATATTAAAATCATCTTTCCAGCTTGAATTTCAATGATGCATTGGGGCAACAATTTTGTGAGAAACATCTTCACCCTTAAATAAAGATTTTCGTAATTCCTTACCTGTGTGCTAATTAGATATCACCTTGTTTTCACATTAAACAGACTTCCACATGAGAAAGCAGCAAGGATGCAGTGGCGTTAATGTTTCCTGGTGTCAACCTGTATTATTTCAGTAGACATTGAAATGAGGATGCATCTTGCTGCCTTTCCAATGAAGCAAGTTTAATTTAGTAATAGGTGAAAAGCCATCCCTACAAAGGTGTTAATCAGAGACTTGGCTTTGTGGACACTTTTCAGAGAACAAATTTGTTAGCATAAAAATAAAGCAAGAAAATTAAGAGCTGTTTAATCACGCAATTTGGTTTTTTTGCCAGCATATTTCTTTTTCTCTGCAACCCACTGCTAAATTGTGCTTCCTAGATGTTTTTATAAAATCACTGAATCAAATCTAACTCTGATTACATCAGCGAAGGCCAGGTACCCTACACCAGGCCTGGCCAACCCGTGGCTCTCCAGCTGTTGTAAAACTACAAGTCCCATCATGCTTTGCTACAGTATTGCTATTGGGGAAGGCTAAAATTGTGGCAGGGCATGCTGGGATGTGTAGTTTCACAACATCTGGAGAGCCACAGGTTGGCCAGGCCTGCCCTACACCATAACAGGGGGTTTGAAATTTGACTTGTCTACTTAAAGATCACCAAAATCTGATAACAAGGTCAATTAGGTCCCTGGGTGGGATTGAACCACCAACCTTTTGGTTAATAGCCGTACATACTAACTGATTGCGCCACAGAGACACTTTGCAAAAGTCCATACTGACAAAGGCTAATAAGCATTCATCTAAAACGTTTCCTAGCAAAACTTTAAAAAGTCAATAATCTGGAGAGTTTTTGTAAGATGTTTCTTCCATCAACCAATGAAGAAACACATTGGTACTTTCCCATGATGAGTGAGTGCTTCAGGATCTCTTGCACTTACATGTGCAGCAGAGTACTGCAATGGAAGCATGCTGGGCCCATAACCCAGAGGTAGGCAGATTGAAACTATCCTCTGCTATATGCATTTTTTTTTGTTAATTAAAGTAATCCAAAACTGGGATTGATATTTTGTCTCTTTTATTTTTACTTAAAGTACAATAACTTTTACCATTTTAATTTGTTTTAATAGTATATTGACAGTATTGTTTTCTTTCAAAAATCCACTTAATTTTCTTTACCCTATTATTAAAATGGTAATTGACAAAAACAAACTACATTGTCACCAGAAGAGCAATACAAAATGTACAAGTGATAAATTAAATTCATCTTTCCAGCTTGAATTTCAATGATGCATTAGGTCAACAATTTTGTGAGAAACATCTTCACCCTTAAATAAAGATTTTCTTAATTCCTTACCTGTGTGCTAATTAGATATCACCTTGTTTTTCACATTAAACAGACTTCCACATGAGAAAGCAGCAAGGATGCAGTGGCGTTAATGTTTCCTGGTGTCAACTTGTATTATTTCAGTAGACATTGAAATGAGGATGCATCTTGCTGCCTTTCCAATGAAGCAAGTTTAATTTAGTAATAGGTGAAAAACCATCCTTACAAAGGTGTTAATCAGAGACTTGGCTTTGTGGACACTTTTCAGAGAACAAATTTGTTAGCATAAAAATAAAGCCAGAAAATGAAGAGCTGTTTAATCACTCAATTGGATTTTTCTGCCAGCATATTTTTTTTCTCTGCAACCCACTGCTAAATTGTGCTTCCTAGCTGTTTTTTATAAAATCACTGAATCAAATCTAACTCTGATTACATCAGAGAAGGCCAGGTACCCTACACAATAAGAGGGGGTTTGAAATTTTGACTTGTCTACTTAAATATCACCAAAATCTGATCACAAGGTCAATTACGTCCCTGGGTGGGATTGAACCACCAACCTTTTGGTTAATAGCCGAACACACTAACCGATTGCGCCACAGAGACACTTTGCAAAAAGTACATACTGACAAAGGCTAATAAGCATACATCTAGAACGTTTCCTAGAAAAACATTAAAAAATCAATAATCTGGAGAGTTTTTGTAAGATGTTTCTTCCATCAACCAACGAATAAACACATTGGTACTTTCCCATGATGAGTGAGTGCTTCAGGATCTCTTGCACTTACATGTGCAGCAGAGTACTGCAATGGAAGCATGCTGGACCCATAACCCAGAGGTAGGCAGATTGAAACTATCCTTTGCTATATGCATTTTTTTTTGTTAATTTAAGTAATCAAAACTGGGATTGATATTTTTGCTCTTTTATTTTTACTTAAAGTACAATAACTTTTACCATTTTAATTTGTTTTAATAGTATATTGACAGTATAGTTTTCTTTTAAAAATCCACTTAATTTTCTTTACCCTATTATTAAAATGGTAATTGACAAAAAAAACTACATTGTCACCAGAAGAGAAATACAAAATGTACAAGTGATATATTAAAATCATCTTTCCAGCTTGAATTTCAATGATGCATTGGGGCAACAATTTTGTGAGAAACATCTTCACCCTTAAATAAAGATTTTCGTAATTCCTTACCTGTGTGCTAATTAGATATCACCTTGTTTTCACATTAAACAGACTTCCACATGAGAAAGCAGCAAGGATGCAGTGGCGTTAATGTTTCCTGGTTTCAACCTGTATTATTTCAGTAGACATTGAAATGAGGATGCATCTTGCTGCCTTTCCAATGAAGCAAGTTTAATTTAGTAATAGGTGAAAAACCATCCCTACAAAGGTGTTAATCAGAGACTTGGCTTTGTGGACAATTTTCAGAGAACAAATTTGTTAGCATAAAAATAAAGCCAGAAAATGAAGAGCTGTTTAATCACGCAATTTGATTTTTTTGCCAGCATATTTCTTTTTCTCTGCAACCCACTGCTAAATTGTGCTTCCTAGATGTTTTTATAAAATCACTGAATCAAATCTAACTCTGATTACATCAGAGAAGGCCAGGTACCCTACACAATAACAGGGGGTATGAAATTTGACTTGTCTACTTAAAGATCACCAAAATCTGATAACAAGGTCAATTACGTCCCTGGGTGGGATTGAACCACCAACATTTTGGTTAATAGCCGTACACACTAACTGATTGCGCCACAGAGACACTTTGCAAAAGTACATACTGACAAATGCTAATAAGCATTCATCTAAAACGTTTCCTAGAAAAACTTAAAAAAGTCAATAATCTGGAGAGTTTTTGTAAGATGTTTCTTCTATCAACCAACGAAGAAACACATTGGTACTTTCCCATGATGAGTGAGTGCATCAGGATTTCTTGCACTTACATGTGCAGCAGAGTACAGCAATGGAAGCATGCTGGGCCCATAACCCAGAGGTAGGCAGATTGAAACTATCCTCTGCTATATGCATTTTTTTTGTTAATTAAAGTAATCCAAAACTGGGATTGATATTTTGGCTCTTTTATTTTTACTTAAAGTACAATAACTTTTACCATTTTAATTTGTTTTAATAGTATTTTGACAGTATTGTTTTCTTTCAAAAATCCACTTCATTTTCTTTACCCTATTATTAAAATGGTAATTGACAGAAACAAACTACATTGTCACCAGAAGAGCAATACAAAATGTACAAGTGATATATTAAAATCATCTTTCCAGCTTGAATTTCAATGATGCATTGGGGCAACGATTTTGTGAGAAACATCTTCACCCTTAAATAAAGATTTTCTTAATTCCTTACCTGTGTGCTAATTAGATATCACCTTGTTTTCACATTAAACAGACTTCCACATGAGAAAGCAGCAAGGATGCAGTGGCGTTAATGTTTCCTGGTGTCAACCTGTATTATTTCAGTAGACATTGAAATGAGGATGCATCTTGCTGCCTTTCCAATGAAGCAAGTTTAATTTAGTAATAGGTGAAAAACCATCCCTACAAAGGTGTTAATCAGAGACTTGGCTTTGTGGACACTTTTCAGAGAACAAATTTGTTAGCATAAAAATAAAGCCAGAAAATGAAGAGCTGTTTAATCACTCAATTGGATTTTTTTGCCAGCATATTTCTTTTTCTCTGCAACCCACTGCTAAATTGTGCTTCCTAGCTGTTTTTATAAAATCACTGAATCAAATCTAATTACATCAGAGAAGGCCAGGTACCCTACACCATAACAGGGGGTTTGAAATTTTGACTTGTCTACTTAAAGATCACCAAAATCTGATCACAAGGTCAATTACGTCCCTGGGTGTGATTGAACCACCAACCTTTTGGTTAGTAGCCATACACACTAACTGATTGCGCCACAGAGACACTTTGCAGAAGTAAATACTGACAAAGGCTAATAAGCATTCATCTAAAACGTTTCCTAGAAAAACTTTAAAAAGTCAATAATCTGGAGAGTTTTTGTAAGATGTTTCTTCCATCAACCAACGAAGAAACACATTGGTACTTTCCCATGATGAGTGAGTGCTTCAGGATCTCTTGCACTTACATGTGCAGCAGAGTATAGCAATGGAAGCATGCTGGGCCCATAACCCAGAGGTAGGCAGATTGAAACTATCCTCTGCTATATGCATTTTTTTTTTTGTTAATTAAAGTAATCCAAAACTGGGATTGATATTTTGCCTCTTTTATTTTTACTTAAAGTACAATAACTTTTACCATTTTAATTTGTTTTAATAGTATATTGACAGTATTGTTTTCTTTCAAAAATCCACTTAATTTTCTTTACCCTATTATTAAAATGGTAATTGACAAAAACAAACTACATTGTCACCAGAAGAGCAATACAAAATGTACAAGTGATATATTAAAATCATCTTTCCAGCTTGAATTTCAATGATGCATTGGGGCAACGATTTTGTGAGAAACATCTTCACCCTTAAATAAAGATTTTCTTAATTCCTTACTTATGTGCTAATTAGATATCACCTTGTTTTCACATTAAACAGACTTCCACATGAGAAAGCAGCAAGGATGCAGTGGCGTTAATGTTTCCTGGTGTCAACTTGTATTATTTCAGTAGACATTGAAATGAGGATGCATCTTGCTGCCTTTCCAATGAAGCAAGTTTAATTTAGTAATATGTGAAAAACCATCCCTACAAAGGTGTTAATCAGAGACTTGGCTTTGTGGACACTTTTCAGAGAACAAATTTGTTAGCATAAAAATAAAGCCAGAAATGAAGAGCTGTTTAATCACTCAATTGGATTTTTTTGCAAGCATATTTCTTTTTCTCTGCAACCCACTGCTAAATTGTGCTTCCTAGCTGTTTTTATAAAATCACTGAATCAAATCTAACTCTGATTACATCAGAGAAGGCTAGGTACCCTACACAATAAGAGGGGGTTTGAAATTTTGACTTGTCTACTTAAATATCACCAAAATCTGATCACAAGGTCAATTACGTCCCTGGGTGGGATTGAACCACCAACCTTTTGGTTAATAGCCGAACACACTAACCGATTGCGCCACAGAGACACTTTGCAAAAAGTACATACTGACAAAGGCTAATAAGCATTCATCTAGAACGTTTCCTAGAAAAACTTTAAAAAGTCAATAATCTGGAGAGTTTTTGTAAGATGTTTCTTCCATCAACCAATGAAGAAACACATTGGTACTTTCCCATGATGAGTGAGTGCTTCAGGATCTCTTGCACTTACATGTGCAGCAGAGTACTGCAATGGAAGCATGCTGGGCCCATAATCCAGAGGTAGGCAGATTGAAACTATCCTTTGCTATATGCATTTTTTTTGTTAATTAAAGTAATCCAAAACTGGGATTGATATTTTGGCTCTTTTATTTTTACTTAAAGTACAATAACTTTTACCATTTTAATTTGTTTTGATAGTATATTGACAGTATTGTTTTCTTTCAAAAATCCACTTAATTTTCTTTACCCTATTATTAAAATGGTAATTGACAAAAACAAACTACATTGTCACCAGAAGAGCAATACAAAATGTACAAGTGATATATTAAAATCATCTTTCCAGCTTGAATTTCAATGATGCATTGGGGCAACGATTTTGTGAGAAACATCTTCACCCTTAAATAAAGATTTTCTTAATTCCTTACCTGTGTGCTAAGTAGATATCACCTTGTTTTCACATTAAACAGACTTCCACATGAGAAAGCAGCAAGGATGCAGTGGCGTTAATGTTTCCTGGTGTCAACCTGTATTATTTCAGTAGACATTGAAATGAGGATGCATCTTGCTGCCTTTCCAATGAAGCAAGTTTAATTTAGTAATAGGTGAAAAACCATCCCTACAAAGGTATTAATCAGAGACTTGGCTTTGTGGACACTTTTCAGAGAACAAATTTGTTAGCATAAAAATAAAGATAGAAAATGAAGAGCTGTTTAATCACTCAATTGTATTTTTTTGCAAGCATATTTTTTTTATCTGCAACCCACTGCTAAATTGTGCTTCCTAGCTGTTTTTTTATAAAATCACTGAATCAAATCTAACTCTGATTACATCAGAGAAGGCCAGGTACCCTACACAATAAGAGGGGGTTTGAAATTTTGACTTGTCTACTTAAAGATCACCAAAATCTGATCACAAGGTCAATTACGTCCCTGGGTGTGATTGAACCACCAACCTTTTGGTTAGTAGCCATACACACTAACTGATTGCGCCACAGAGACACTTTGCAGCAGTAAATACTGACAAAGGCTAATAAGCATTCATCTAAAACGTTTCCTAGAAAAACTTTAAAAAGTCAATAATCTGGAGAGTTTTTGTAAGATGTTTCTTCCATCAACCAACGAAGAAACACATTGGTACTTTCCCATGATGAGTGAGTGCTTCAGGATCTCTTGCACTTACATGTGCAGCAGAGTACTGCAATGGAAGCATGCTGGGCCCATAACCCAGAGGTAGGCAGATTGAAACTATCCTTTGCTATATGCATTTTTTTTGTTAATTAAAGTAATCCAAAACTGGGATTGATATTTTTGCTCTTTTATTTTTACTTAAAGTACAATAACTTTTACCATTTTAATTTGTTTTAATAGTATATTGACAGTATTGTTTTCTTTCAAAAATCCACTTAATTTTCTTTACCCTATTATTAAAATGGTAATTGACAAAAACAAACTACATTGTCACCAGAAGAGCAATGCAAAATGTACAAGTGTTATATTAAAATCATCTTTCCAGCTTGAATTTCAATGATGCATTGGGGCAACGATTTTGTGAGAAACATCTTCACCCTTAAATAAAGATTTTCTTAATTCCTTACCTGTGTGCTAATTAGATATCACCTTGTTTTCACATTAAACAGACTTCCACATGAGAAAGCAGCAAGGATGCAGTGGCGTTAATGTTTCCTGGTGTCAACCTGTATTATTTCAGTAGACATTGAAATGAGGATGCATCTTGCTGCCTTTCCAATGAAGCAAGTTTAATTTAGTAATAGGTGAAAAACCATCCCTACAAAGGTGTTAATCAGAGACTTGGCTTTGTGGACACTTTTCAGAGAACAAATTTGTTAGCATAAAAATAAAGCCAGAAAATGAAGAGCTGTTTAATCACTCAATTGGATTTTTTTGCCAGCATATTTCTTTTTCTCTGCAACCCACTGCTAAATTGTGCTTCCTAGCTGTTTTTATAAAATCACTGAATCAAATCTAACTCTGATTACATCAGAGAAGGCCAGTACCAGTACACCATAACAGGGGGTGTGAAATTTTGACTTGTCTACTTAAAGATCACCAAAATCTGATCACAAGGTCAATTACATCCCTGGGTGTGATTGAACCACCAACCTTTTGGTTAGTAGCCGTACACACTAACTGATTGCGCCACTGAGACACTTTGCAGAAGTAAATACTGACAAAGGCTAATAAGCATTCATCTAAAACGTTTCCTAGAAAAACTTTAAAAAGTCAATAATCTGGAGAGTTTTTGTAAGATGTTTCTTCCATCAACCAACGAAGAAACACATTGGTACTTTCCCATGATGAGTGAGTGCTTCAGGATCTCTTGCACTTACATGTGCAGCAGAGTACAGCAATGGAAGCATGCTGGGCCCATAACCCAGAGGTAGGCAGATTGAAACTATCCTCTGCTATATGCATTTTTTTTTGTTAATTAAAGTAATCCAAAACTGGGATTGATATTTTGCCTCTTTTATTTTTACTTAAAGTACAATAACTTAAAAGTACCCAGTCTCCACTGGGCACAGTATCAAACTGAGGTCTGGAGGAGGGGCATAGAGGGAGGAGCCAGTGCACACCCAGAACTAAAGTCTTTCTTAAAGTACCCATGTCTCCTGCGGAGCCTATCTATCCCCATGGTCCTTACGGAGTCCCCAGCATACTCTAGGACGTTAGAGAAAATAGGATTTTAATACCTACCGGTAAATCCTTTTCTCTTAGTCCGTAGAGGATGCTGGGCACCCGTCCCAGTGCGTACTGTGTCTGCAGTTATTAAATGGCCCTTAACTCCAGAACATTTATGTGGAGAAAACTTTCCTGACTTGACCATCTTCCTTGGATGTTTTCCCCCTGTGTGACTGCTCCCCAGCCTCGGAGGGTTGCATCCATGGTCCCTAGGATCCAGTCCTGGATCCCGAACCATCGCCCCTCTAGGAGGTGAGAACTGTGCAGCCACCAATGGAGTAAGATTCTGGTCTTGGAAGACAGGATTATCCTCCAGTGCATGTGTAGGTGGGATCCGGACCACTTGTCCAACAGGTCCCACTGGAACACTCTGGCATGGAACCTGCCAAACTGAATGGCCTCGTAGGCCGCAACCATCTTCCCCAGCAACAGAATGCATTGATGGATTAACACTCTTGCTGGTTTCAGAATTTGTTTGACCAGACTCTGGAACTCCATAGCCTTTCCACTGGAAGAAAGCCTCTTCTGTGTCCAGTATGACTCCCAGAAACAACAACCGCGTCATTGGGACCAACTGCGATTTTGGCAAGTTTAGGAGCCAACCATGTTGTTGAAGAACTGTCAGGGAGAGTAGATGTTTTGCACCAACTGGTCCCTGGATCTCGCCTTTATCAGGAGATCATCCAAGTACGGCATAATTGTGACTCCTTGCTTGTGAAGGAGAACCATCATTTCCACCATCACCCTGGTGAAAATCCTCGGAGCCGTGGACAGACCAAACGGCAACGTCTGAAATTGGTAATGACAATCCTGAATTGCAAACCTCAGGTAGCTTGATGCAGTGGCTAAACGGGAACATGTAATTAGGCAACCTTATGTCTACCAAAACCATGAAATCTCCTTCCTCCGGACTGGAGATCCCTACCCTGAGAGATTCCATCTTGAAATTGAATTTCTTTAGGTAGAAATTGAGGGATTTCAGATTTAAGATTGGTCTGACTGAGCCGTCCGGCTTCGGGAGCACGAAGAGGCTTGAATAAAAACCTTCTCCCTGCTGACTAAGGCCGATTTGAACAATCGGTGAGGGGGAACGTCTTGAAACCCCAGTTTGTACCCTTGTGACACTATTTGTAAAACCCACGAGTCCAGGTCCAAATTAATCCAGAACTGACTGAAGTGTTTTAGACGTGCCCCCACTGGTGTGGGCTCCTGCAAGAGAGCCCCAGCGTCATGCAGTGGATTTGGCAGAAGCAGAGGACGATCTCTGCTCCTGCGATCTTGAAGAGGCTACAGACCTCTTCTCCTTCCTCTAATGCAAAGAAAGGGGAATCTTAACTTCTTGCATATCTATTGGGACAAAATGACTGCGTTAGACAATGATGCGTCTTCATCCGTTGAGAGGGAACATAGGGCAAGAAGGTTGACTTACCTGCGGGAGCTGCCGAGATCAAATTAACTAGGCCGTTGCCAAACAAGGCTTCACCTTCATAGGGAAGAGACTCCCTTTCTTCTTGGAGTCAGCATCAGCATTCCCTTGGTGAATCCACACTGCCCTCCTATCCGAGACTGCCATGAAATTGGCCCGTGAACTCAAGTGTCCTATATCCCTTGCAGTCGTAAGTATGCTGCAGTGTCCTTGATATGATCCAACGTAAGGAGTATCCCATCTCTCCAAGATATCTATATCGGAAGACAAGGTATTCGACCAATTCTTGAATACTACTACTCACCCATGCGCATGTAATGGCAGGTCTAAGTAATGTACCCGTGGTTACATAACTAGAAATAATGTAGCTTCCTGCATACGATCCGCTGGATTTGTGACAGGGCCCCGTGCAGAACAGGGGGTGACTCCCACTTTATTCTGTCCGCAGCAGGAAATGAATAAACAATCGGAAACCTTTTGGGGATTTGAAACCATCTTGTCGAGCTGGCCCAGACTTTCTCAAACAGAGATGGAGGAACGTTACATCAGCTTTCATTATATATCTATATATACATACATATAGACCCCTTTGTCAGGAACAGCAGGGTCCTCAGTGATGTTAATATGTCCTTAATATCCACAATCATGTACTGAATGCTCCTTGCCAATATTGGATCTAAGCAGGAAATATTATGGTCGACATAGGAATCAGTATCCGAGTCAGTATCAGTGTGTAGTAACATTTTTGCGGGCCTGAGGGAAAAGAAGCATAGCCATGAACATCACATCTATTCTCTACGTCTGTGTCTGGGACACAGATTTATCCAACCTCACTCTGATATTATTGAAACTTTCACCCAGTCAGTTATTGGTGGTGCCAACAGGGCCACCATCATATGTCTGCATTCCTAATATAGTTTCCTCTTGGGAAAAACATTCAGCCACCGACATGTTGACACACATGTACCAAGTACCCACAGACACATCGGCTTATGGGGGATAGACCTACAGTAAATCTGTCAGAGGGACAGAGAGGATTTTTTAGCTCACAACCCAGCGCCAAAAGTACACAGTCTGGGAAATAATAAACTCTATAGTGATAGACTTGTAACGCTCTATAGATGTGCTGGTGAGGTGAGGAAGAAGCCCCGCCGCTGTAATGGCACGCTTCTGTCCCGCTCAGAAACAAATAATTAATTACGCTGGCGGGGTAAGGACAGTGCCCAGGCACTAATGTCCACTTTTGCCAGCCTTTTGTGAGGAATTTATGCTGCCCAGGGTGCCCCCCCCCCACCCACCCACATGCCCTGCACCCTGCAGTGCCTGTGTTTGTGTGGAAGCATGGCGCACAGCATTCCGCTCGCTGCGTGGTACCTCAGAATGCCGTCACTGGAGAAGAAGTCTTCTGTTCTTCTGCTACTCGCCTGTCTTCTGACTTCTGGCTCTGTAAGGGGGTGATGGCAGGCTACGGGAGTGGGCATCTAGGCGTACCCAGCGATCAGCACCCTCAGGAGCTAATGGTGTCCTGTCAGCCAGAAGCAGAGCCATTGAACTCACTAGAAGTTGGTCATACTTCTCTCCCCTAAGTTCCACGAAGCAGGGAGACTGTTGCCAGCAGCCTCCCTGAAAATAAGAAAAACTAACATAAGTCTTTTCAGAGAAACTCAGTAGAGCTCCCCTGTAGTGCATCCTGTCTCACTGGGCACAATTCTAAAACTGGAGTCTGGAGGAGGAGCATAGAGGGAGGAGACAGTTCACACCCTTTGAAAGTCTTAAAGTGCCCATGTCTCCTGCGGATCCCGTCTATACCCCATGGTTCTTAATGTGATCCCAGCATCCTCTAGGACGTATGAGAAAACAAATAACGCACACACGAGGAGGAGAGAACAAAGGAAGCTATAAGGAGGGGAGGGGAGGGGGGGGGGGGTAAGGTAGTAAAGGGATATTGGATAAACTACAACCTTATACATATTCATTAATGTACCAGTAGTTAGAAGTAGAAGAGCTCTAACAGAAACCACAAAGCTTATCTAAAGCCACACCACGCTGGATATGCCCAATCTCATTTGATCTTTGAAGCAAAGCAGTATTGGACTTTGTTACTACCAAGCAGTCTCCCATCCATGTATTATCAGATTATTTAGGTGTTTTTAAACTACCAACACCCTTTTCTTGGTACTGTACATTTAATTTTTACACATATTCTTTTATGTACCAGAAGTTAGAAGTAGAAGAGCTCTAACAGAAACCACGAGGTCATCTACAGCCACAGCACACTGGATTTGCCCAATCTCTCCTGATCATGGAAGCTGAGCAGTGTTGGTCCTGGTTTTAGTACTTGGATGGGAGACCACCAGGAAATACCAGGAGCTGTGTGTATTTTTACAATACCAACACCGTTCTCTTGATGCATTCCATTTTGAAACATTGGGGCAGATCTATTAAGCCTGGTGAACTGATAAAGTGCAAGGTGATAAAGTACCAGCCAGTCAGCTCCTAACTGTCATTTTTCAAACCCAGCCTGTGACATGGCAATTAGGAGCTGATTGGCTGGTACTTTATCACCATGCAAATTATCATTTCACCAGGTTTAATAAATCAAAACAAAAGAAGTACAGATAGCGCTTGCAGATTTATTATTATAAATTTATTAATTAACTATTATCTCAATGATAATTCTTCACTAGTACTATTATAGTACCAAGGATACAGATTAATAAAAAAAAAAAATATCTTTCCCTTGCCTTGACAACAAATTTACATATATAAAAAAACTAAAACCACATTGACATCAATTAATAATATATAAGAAAATGCTCTGCTCCACAAATTGGTTTAGCTAGCCCTCTTAGTACAGAAAGAGATACAATAGTTTCAATGAGTCCCAGTGTTTCACTTAACTGCTACAACTGCAACAGCTGAGTCCAATGTCTGGTTACTTAGTTTCATTTAGTTTACTGCTGTTTCCTTTCTTTGGTGATGGTAATCTTAGGATAGATGTTATAACGTTAGATAATGTATGATATATGGAATAGGGCTTGCTTTCAATCATATATAGTACGTATAGTATTTAGCAGCTTTTTTGTCCACTTTAAATGACGCTGATCAGATTAACAGCAATTTCATCGTGAAGCAGTAGGATTAATGGATATAGTCACAGTTTTTATAAGACATGGCCATGTTAAGTTTTAATTACCACTCCGCCTCAGGTTTCCGTCTTTGTAACCCTCCCGGCTCTGGTGCTAATTTACCGTTCCAAACGAGCCTTATCCGGAGATACGTCCAAAGTCCTCCTGATGCTCGGCGTGAGTGGTAGATTAGGTTGTCACTGGCAGGTGCAAATACAGTAGGTGTTTCTCAGGTTTAATAAATCGTCCGCTTATTCATTTATGTACGAGTAGTTAGAAGTAGAAGAACTCTAACAGAAACCACTAAGCTCATCTACAGCCACACCACACTGTATATGCCCAATATCACCTGATCTTAGGCCTGGTTTGTTCTTGGATGTGAGACCACCTGGGAATACCAGGTGCTGTAGGTAGTTTTATACTACCAACACCGTTCTCTTGATGCATTCTATTTTGAAACTTATTCATTGATGTAGAAGTTAGAAACAGCAAAAATCATCTACAGCCGCATCACACTGGATATGTCCAATCCAGTGGCGTAACTAGAAATTTTTCTCCCCCAAGCCAAAAAATTCTTCGGCGCCCCCCCCCCCCCCCCCCCCTTCATGCTCCATAATTGGGAGCAAGAAAGGGATAAATATGCGCGCGCCTAAGGCGCGCGCGGCAAAAAAAGGGGCGTGGTTTTGTTGGAGTGGGCGTGATTTCGCATAAAGGGGCGTGGCATTGCAGGAAAAGACTACCTTATACCCCAGTTTTGCAACCTGCACGCCCATACGTTGGCCACCACAGGAAAGAAAAATAATCCTGATTCATGCCCCTTACATTATTTGTCATTTTTCCTCCTTATAGTAATGCCCAGTATACATTATGCCACATACTGCAATGGCCCTTAGACATTATGCCGCACACAATAATGCACGACACAATATGCACACACTGTAATGCCCCCGACACATTATGCCACACACCGTAATGTCTGTGACACATTATGCCACACACCGTAATGCCTGTGACACATTATGACAGGAATCGCAATGCCCGTTATACATTATGCTACACACTGCAATGCCCCTGATACATTATAGCACATACAATGTCTGTGACACATTATGACACACACCGCAATGTCCGTGATACATTATGCCACACACTGCAATGCCCGATACATTATAGCACATACAATGCCTGTGACACATTATGCCACACACTGCAATGACCTTGAGACATTATACCACAATGCCCGTGATATAGTATACCATACACCGTAATGCCTGTGACACATACCGCAATGCCCTGCCCGTTATACCCTATGCCACACATCGCAATGCCCGTTATGTATTATGCCACACTGCAATGACCCTGAGACATTATACCACATACCACAATGCCCGTGATATAGTATACCACACACCGTAATGCCTGACACATTATGACACACACCGCAATGTCCGTGATACATTATGCCACACACTGCAATGACCCTGAGACATTATACCACATATCACAATGCCCGCGATATAGTATACCATACACCGTAATGCCTGCGACACATTATGACACACACCGCAATGTCCGTGATACATTATGCCACACACCGTAATGCCCATTACACATTAAGTCTACAGTAAGGCTTCTAATTACTTTTCAATTACCTGCTCGTTGTCAGGGGTTTCATGCACTGGGTGTCATGCTCGTTGCCAGGGGTTTCATGCTCTTGGTTCCATGCACGGTGCCAGGGGTTTTCATGCTCAGGGTGTCATGCTCGTTGCCAGGGGTTTCATGCACTGGGTGTCATGCTCGTTGCCAGGTGTTTCATGCACTGGGTGTCATGCTCGTTGCCAGATGTTTCATGCACTGGGTGTCATGCTCGTTGCTAGGAGGTAGTCTTTGTTGCTAGGGCAGTGCTCCCAGTGCCACATATGTCCCCAGTGCCAGATATTCCCCCACGGTGCCAGGTACTTACATGCCCCAGTGCCAAATATAGTCGTCCCCCCCATGTGCCAGGTACACATGTGCCCCCAGTGCCAGATATTCCCCCCCAGTGCCATATATGCCCCCAGTGCCAGATATTCCCCCCAGTGCCATATATGCCCCCCATGCCATATATGCCCCCAGTGCCAGATACCCCCCCCCAGTGCCATATATGCCCCCAGTGCCAGATATTCCCCCCCAGTGCCATATATGCCCCAGTGCCAGATATCCCCCCCAGTGCCAGATATGCCCCCAGTGCCAGATATTCCCCCCAGTGCCAGAAATGCCCCAGTGCCAGATATTCCTCCCCCCCCCCCCCGTGCCATATATGCCCCCAGTGCCAGATATTTACCCCCCCCCCCGCCGTCGCTTTTTGGAGGGACACGGAGGGCACAGCTCGTCTCTCCTGTGTCCCTCCTGCTGCATCATCTCCGGCGGCCGCGGGTCTAATAGGGGGAAGTGCCGGTTCGTGAGCCAATTAGAGCTCACGGACGGCACTTCCCCCTATTAGACCCGCGGCCGCCGGAGATGATGCAGCAGGAGGGACACAGGGAGGCACGCTGTGTGCCCTCCGTGTCCCTCCAAAAAGCGGCGGAGGGAAGGAGACTGCAGACTGACATGCGGACGCTCGTCCGCATGTCAGTCTGCTGTAAATCAGTGGCGCCCCCGCAGCCCCTCGCCCCCAAGCCACCGCGAGGACTGCGGGGGCAGTAGTTACGCCACTGGTCCAATCTCATCTGATGATGGAAGCTAAGCAGTGTTGTGCCTGGTTTGTTTTTGGATTTCAAGTCCTGCCTTCTGGTTTGGCCACGGCACCTCGGATATTCACCAAGGTCATGGCCGTGATGACGACCCTTCACCATCAGAGAATCAGGATCCTGACAAATCTGGACGACTTGCTGATCCTGGTGAACTCCCAAGAGGTTCTCCACAGTTATCTGGAACTGGCGGTCCAATTCCTAAAAGTCCACGGGTGGCTATTCAACTGAAAAAAGTCCTCGCTGGTCCCTGCTCGGAACATTGTGCACCTAGGGGCACTGCTGGACACACACAGCCAACAATTGTTTCTGTCTCCAGAGAAAGTCCTGAAAATTCAGGACAGTATCGTCCTCTCTCGCCCAAGAGTGTTGATACACACGGCGATGCAAGTACTAGACCTCATGGTGTCGGCTTTCGATATGGTAGAGTACGCTCAATTTCATTACCGCCCTCTGCAGAGGTTAATCCTCTCCAAGTGGGACGGCCTGCCTCATCGGATGATGTCTCAAATGATCTCCTTGACTCCGGAGGTTCGTCTGACACTGAGCTGGTGGCTACAGGACCAACAGTTGAGCAGGGGCCATCCCTTCTGGATCTCCAACTGTGTCCTCCTGACAATGGATGCCAGTCTTTTGGGCTGGGCCATGGTGTTGGAGCAACACTTTCTCCAGGGTCGGTGGACCAGGGAGGAATCTCTCCTCCTGATATACATTCTGGAATTGCAGGCAGTGTTCAATTAATTGACACTGGCCCTGCCTCTAGTACAGAACAGGGCTGTTCAAGTACAATCTGACAACGCCACCACGGTAGTGTACACAAATCATCAAGGCGGCACTCGAAACTGCATGGCAAAGCTGGAAGTATCAAAAATCCTCCGTTGGGTAGAAAGTCATCTGACAGCAATATCGGCAGTGTTCATTCCAGGAGTCCTCAACTAGGAAGCGGATTTCCTCAGTCGTCAGGACGTTCACGCTGGAGAGTGGAGAGGCCGCAGCAGAAATGTCTGCACTGGTGTCAGTAGGTGACTGAGGCAGGGATGACTGGGAGATAGTGGGTGACTGAAGCATGTATGAGTGGGAGATAGTGGGTGACTGAGGCCGGGGTGACTGGGAGATAGTGGGTGACAGGGAGATAGTGGGTTACTGAGGGAGGGGTGATAGGAAGGGGTTGGGTAAGTATGGGAAGAAAGTGGGTGACAGGTATAATAAATGACTAAGGCAGGGGTGATAGGGAGATAGTGGATGACTGTGGCAGGGGTGACAGGGACAGTAAGAGACTGAGGCAGGGGTGACAGGGATAGTGGCTGACTGAGGCAGGGGTGACTGGGAGATAGTGGGTGACTGAGGCAGGGTTGACAGGGATAGTGGGTGACTGAAGCAGGGGTGATAGGGTGACAGTGGGTGACTAAAGCAGGGGTGACTGGTATAGTGGGTGACTGAGGCAGGGATCGCAGATATAGTGGTTGACTGAGGCAGCGGTGACTGGGAGATAGTGGGTAACTGAGGCAGGGGTGACAGGGAAAGTGTGTGACTCAGGCAGGGGTGATAGGGAGATAGTGGGCTGCATATCTCTGCCTCACTGCAGCAGCACATTCCTGCTTCAATGACAGCAGCACATCCCTACCTCACTTATAGCAGCACATCCCTGCCTCGCTGACAGCAGCACATCCCTGCCTCGCTGACAGCAGCACATCCCTGCCTCGCTGACAGCAGCACATCCCTGCTTCGCTGACAGCAGCACATCCCTGCTTCGCTGACAGCAGCACATCCCTGCTTCGCTGACAGCAGCACATCCCTGCCTCGCTGACAGCAGCACATCCCTGTCTCGCTGACAGCAGCACAGCACTGCTTCGCTGACAGCAGCACATCACTGCTTCACTACCAGCAGCACATCCCTGCCTCACTGGCAGCAGCACATCCCTGCCTTACTGACAGCTGTATATAGGGCCTAATTCAGACCTGATCCCTGCTGTGCATATTCACACAACAGGAGATCAGGTCTGAAGTGCGTGTGTGCTGGTGCCGCAGTGCACCGGCACATGCCAGAGATGCGATCAGCATCTCTGCCCAGTGAGCGCCTCTGCCTGATTGACAGGCAGAGGCGGTCACTGGGCAGGAGGAGTCGGGCCAGCGGCGTTGTGCCGCCATTTTGGGGGCACAGTCAGGACAACGCAGACATGACCGGACCGTATGGGGGCGGGCCGTGACGGCTGCGTGACCCGGACAGCAACGGGCCTTATTTACTAAAATCTCAGATAAATTTTATGGCATTTATGTGCAGTCTAGTTTGCACAGTTGATAGAGTGTTGATCTTGCACTATCAATGTAAGCCTCACATAGGTTTGATACACATGTAAGTTTGTTTTTATTTTACTACATTGTGGTTTGTGGCTCTATACCATGTAATGCATGTCTTTTAACAGTAGTCAAGTCTTCCAATGTGCTTGTTAGTGAAACCCAATAGATAGCTTTATTTTATTTTGTTTCTTCAAATATTGAATGCATATGTCTTATAACTTTTTTTTTTTTTTCAATATACAGGTTGAGTATCTGTATATACATTTTTATTATAAGATTTTCAATGACACAAGTACATCCAAGTTGCAGATTATGGATTGTGAAGGACAAATCAACCATATAAACAATTTAAGCAATTTAAATTGCATGCAGGTAGTAGAATATCAAACTCCTTGGATGAGAGTTGGTCGTAATAAACTAGGATAGAAAAGAATAAAGTAGAAAATAAGATTTTAAACCTACCGGTAAATCTTTTTCTCGTAGTCCGTAGAGGATGCTGGGGACTCCGTAAGGACCATGGGGATAGACGGGCTCCACAGGAGACATGGGCACTTTAAGAAAGACTTTAGTTCTGGGTGTGCACTGGCTCCTCCCTCTATGCCACAGTTAGAGAAACTGTGCCCAGAGGAGACGGACAGTATGAGGAAAGGATTTTGTTAATCCAGGGCAAGATTCATACCAGCCACACCAATCACACCGTATAACTTGTGATAAACTACCCAGTTATCAGTATGAAAAAACAACATAGCATCAGTGCAGGACCGATGCAACTATAACATAACCCTTATTGAAGCAATAACTATATACAAGTATTGCAGAAGTAGTCCGCACTTGGGACGGGCGCCCAGCATCCTCTACGGACTACGAGAAAAAGATTTACCAGTAGGTTTAAAATCTTATTTTCTCTAACGTCCTAGAGGATGCTGGGGACTCCGTAAGGACCATGGGGATTATACCAATGCTCCAAAACGGGCGGGAGAGTGCGGATGACTCTGCAGCACCGATTGAGCAAACATGAGTTCCTCCTCAGCCAGGGTATCAAACTTATAGTATTTTGCAAAGGTGTGTGAACCCGACCAAGTAGCAGCTTGACACAGCTGTAGTGCCGAGACCCCTCGGGCAGCCGCCCAAGAAGAGCCCACTTTCCTCGTGGAATGGGCCTTGACCGATTTCAGTAACTGCAATCCAGCCATAGAATGCGCTTGCTGAATCGTGTTACAAATCCGGCGAGCAATAGCCTGCTTTGAAGCAGGGGCACCAATCTTGTTGGTTGCATACAGGACAAACAGCGCTTCAGTTTTCCTGACTCTAGCCGTCCTGGCCACGTAAATTTTCAAAGCCCTAACCACATCAAGTAACTCGGAATCCTCCAAGTCACGCGTAGCCACAGGCACCACAATAGGTTGGTTCATATGAAAAGATGAGACCACTTTTGGTAGGAATTGAGGACGGGTCTGCAATTCCGCTCTATCCACATGGAATACCAAATATGGGCTTTTATGTGACAAAGCCGCTAATTCCGACACTCGCCTAGCCGAAGCCAAGGCTAATAACATGACCACCTTCCATGTGAGATATTTTAACTCCACTGTTTTAAGTGGTTCAAACCAGTGTAATTTTAGAAAACTTAACACCACGTTAAGGTCCTAAGGTGCCACCGGAGGCACAAAAGGAGGCTGAATATGCAGCACTCCTTTTACAAAAGTCTGAACTTCTGGAAGAGAAGCCAATTCTTTTTGAAAGAAAATGGATAAGGCCGAAATCTGGACCTTAATAGAGCCTAATTTTAGGCCCAAATTCACTCCAGTTTGTAGGAAGTGAAGGAAACGGCCCAGATGGAATTCTTCCGTAGGAGCATTCCTGGCCTCACACCAAGAAACATAATTTCGCCATATACGGTGTAATGTTTTAACGTTACATCCTTCCTAGCCTTTATCAGCGTAGGGATGACCTCAACCGGAATGCTAGGATCCGGCATTCAACCGCCATGCCGTCAAACGCAGCCGCGGTAAGTCTTGGAACAGACAGGGCCCCTGATGCAACAGGTCCTGTCTTAGAGGGAGAGGCCACAGATCTTCTGTGAGCATTTCCTGCAGATCCGGATACCTGGTCCTCCGTGGCCAATCTGGAACAATGAGGATTGTTCTCACTCCTCTTTGTCTTATTATCCTCAACACCTTGGGTATGAGAGGAAGAGGAGGAAATACATAGACCGACCGGAACACCCACGGTGTCACTAGGGCGTCTACAGCTACTGCCTGAGGGTCTCTTGACCTTGCGCAATACCTCTGTAGCTTTTTGTTGAGCCGGGACGGCATCATGTCTATCTGTGGCAGTTCCCACCGACTTGTAATCTGTGCAAAGACTTCCTGATGAAGTCCCCACTCTCCCGGATGTAGGTCGTGTCTGCTGAGGATGTCTGCTTCCCAGTTGTCCACTCCCGGAATGAACACTGCTGACAGTGCGCTTGCGTGATTCTCCACCCAGCGAAGAATTCTGGTGGCTTGTGCCATCGCCACTCTGCTTCTTGTGCCGCCTTGGCGGTTTACATGAGCCACTGCGGTGACGTTGTCTGACTGGATCAGAACCGGTTGGTCGCAAAGTAAGGTCTCCGCTTGACGTAGGGCATTGTATATGGCCCTTAGTTCCAGGATGTTGATGTGAAGACAAGTCTCTTGACTTGACCAAAGACCTTGGAAATTTCTTCCCTGTGTGACTGCTCCCCAACCTTGGAGGCTTGCGTCTGTGGTCACCAGGATCCAGCCCTGAATGCTGAATCTGCGTCCCTCGAGAAGGTGAGCACTCTGCAGCCACCACAAGAGTGATACCCTGACCCTGGGGGACAGGGTGATCAACCAGTGCATCTGTAAATGTGACCCGGACCACTTGTCCAGTAGGTCCCATTGGAAAGTCCTCGCATGGAACCTGCCGATTGGAATGGCCTCGTATGATGCCACCATCTTTCCCAGGACTCGAGTGCAGTGATGCACTGACACCTGTTTTGGTTTCAATAGGTTCCTGACAAGAGTCATGAGTTCCTGGGCCTTTTCTATCAGGAGATAAACCCTCTTCTGGTCTGTGTCCAGAATCATGCCCAAGAAAGACAGACGAGTAGTAGGAATCAACTGCGACTTCGGGATATTGAGAATCCAGCCGTGTTGCTGTAACACATTCAGTGAAAGTGATACGCTGTTCAGCAACTGCTCTCTTGATCTCGCTTTTATGAGATCGCCCAAGTACGGGATAATTGTGACACCTTGCTTGCACAGGAGCACCATCATTTCCGCCATTACCTTGGTGAAAATTCTCAGGGCCATGGAGAGACCAAACAGCAACGTCTGAAATTGGCAATGACAGTCCTGTACCGCAAATCTGAGTTACGCCTGATGAGGTGGATAAATGGGGACATGAAGGTATGCATCCTGTACACAAATGCGGACAACAAGTGTCAAGCCGTGTGTTGCCTTTGTCAAGCTGTAATAAGTAGGGATAAGGACGTTAACCACCTCGGAACATCCTCCCTTATATGTCACCTGCAGCGCATTCATCATAAGTCAGTGACAAGTTCAAAAACTTTGGATGACAGCGGAAGCAGTCCACTAACCACTAAATCCCTTCCTCTTGTAACCAAGCTCCTGCAAACCACACCACCAACTCCCTCAGTGTCAATTTCCTCCTTAGACAGGAGAGCCAATAGTCCTGCAGGCCATGTCACTGGCAACTCTGACGAGTCCTCTCCTGCCTGGGATTCCTCCGATGCATCCTTGAGTGTAACGCCTACTGCTGCTGGCGCTGCTGTTGTTGCTGCTGGGAGTCGATCGTCATCCCAGAGGGGAAGTCGGAAGACCACTTGTACTTCTTCCAGTAAGCAATTGACTGTCCAACAGTCCTTTGCGAGGAAGATGAAATATCACAGCAGTCATCCTGCTGCAAAGCGGATAACTCAGGTCTGGGTGGTGAGAAACGTGGTTCCGGTATCCATCGTTAATTTAGAGGCAACTAGAGACTTGATTGAGGTACTGTGTCCCCGGTACCAAATACCCTCTAGGTTCCATTTCTCTAGGCAGGCGATACCGAAAATGTACACAGACCTCAGAAAAAGAGTCACCAGTGTCCTAAAAAATGCAGTTGTACCCAATGTCCACTTGTCTGTGGTTAAGTGGAGCAGGGCAGACTCAGGACTATATGACTGTGACAGCCCACTGGGTAGATGTATTGCCTCCCGCAGCAAGAACAGCAGCGGCGGCACCAGTAGCAGCATCTCGCAATTGCCAACTCGTTCCTAGGCAGGCTACGCTTTGTATCACCGCTTTCCATAAGAGGCACACAGCTGACAACCTCTTACGGAAACTGAGGAACATCATCGCAGAATGGCTTACCCCAATTGAACTCTCCTGGGGATTTGTGACATCGGACAACGCCACCAATATTGTGCGTGCATTACATCTGGGCAAATTCCAGCACGTCCCATGTTTTGCACATACATTGAACTTGGTGGTGCAGAATTATTTAAAAAACGGCAGGGGCGTGCAAGAGATGCTGTCGGTGGCCCGAAGAATTGCGGGCCACTTTCTGCCTTCAGCCACCGCATGCCGAAGACTGGAGCACCACCAAACATTCCTGAACCTGCCCTGCCATCATCTGAAGCAAGAGGTGGTAACGAGGTGGAATTCAACCCTCTACAGATGTAGCCACCTTTATCTTGAGTGGCCGCGGCGTTTGTCCCGTTCGACCATACGCAGCGTACTGTGGCGTAGCGAGGCGCGCCTAGCCACAGAGAGGCTATCTAATCGCACGGAGACAGACATTTGACGTTTGGCGTTACCTTTACGTGTAATACCTGCGATCAGCCACCAGATGTCGCTTTTTACAATCACCACTGCGCATGCGTGTGGTCTCCCGTAAAATACAATACTGACATACATAATAAGGACTACTTTACTAAGGCGTCTCATTACGCTGCATACAGTAAATACTGTACTCATTACGCTGCATTATTTAATACAGTACTGTATATACAGTACGACACCGACGCAAATAGTACAGCATACAGTATATGATCCATCTACAATACTTTATGAATACTGTATGTGAGCGTCCAAGTCCCGCAGACAAAACACAGTACTGTAAAACCAGTAGTGTACACTGTCGCAAATGGATGTGTGTTACAAGTTCACTATTGCCTCTCAAGATTAGGAATTTTCTACAGTATGTTATCGTCCTAATCCCGTAGCCATTACAGCATAATCAAAACCAACGGATTTATACATTTGTCTGCGGCGAAGTGGTGAAGTGTTTCGCTTCCTATACTCAGAGTCCAGGGTTCGATTCCTTAAGTACGAATGCATGTTACTGTAGTTTTTTTCAGACACTTTATTATTTTTTTTATTCACATACTGTAAACCAGGGCATACAGTAGCTGCATGAGCGGTTCTATGCGATCGAGTCCGGTGTACCATAATGTGCAGGTTCTATGCAGGTTAAGGTTCTATGCTCCGTACACAGTACACATACAATTCTGTAGCTGGGCAGACTGAATAGAAATGGCTACCACCTATGACTCCTTGCCCCACAGAGGCCCTAGGCTACGGAGCAAGTAATAGTCCAGATTGTACAGACTATGGGGCAATGCTGAAGGAGCGTCACAATCCCCTAGCTAAAATACACAGTATGCATATTATGGTACACCGGACTCGATGACATACTGTAGCACACTGGCAAAATGGCCGCCGCCCCTGAACCCTTGTGCAGGTTATGGGGCAATGCTGAAGGAGCGTCACAATCCCCTAGCCAAAATACACAGGGGAGGGATAAGCTACTGTAGGATTGCATACAGTATTACGGTACACCGGACTCAATCGCATAGCACACTGTCAAAACGACCACTACCCATGAACCCCCACCTCCTGAACCCCCACCTCGTGGCAGGCAGCAGTTGGGTATGGAATGAGAAATGGCATAAGCTGTGCAGGCTACGGGGCGATGCTGAAGGAGCGTCACAATCCCCTAGCCAAAATACACAGAGATACTGTAAGCGAGGTCTATGCACATTACAGTACTGTACGTTACACCGGGCTCGGTCGCATAGCAAACTGACAAAACACAAGTTTTACAGTACATACAGTAAAGCAGGCCAAAGCTGCAGGAGAGTTTCTACTGTAAAGGTTCTATGCACCGTACGGTAATGTACACATACCTGTACAATTCTATAGCAGGGCAGACTCAATTGAAATGGCTACCGCCTGTGACTCCTAGCTCATAGGAGGCACTCAGCTATGGAGCAAATAACAGCACAGATTTTGCAGGCTACGGGGCAATGCTGAAGGAGCGTCACAATCCCCTAGCTACAATACACAGGGGTGATAGAGATAATCGAGTGGCTGGAGGGGGGTCCCCTTGATTTAAGGGGCCCCCACTCCTCCAGGGTACTCCGGCCAGGTGTGACTAGTTGGGTATTTAATTCCATGGCCGCAGGGACCGGTATAAAAGTCTCCCCCGGCTGTGCATTATCTGTCCAGCTAGTGGAGCCCAGTGCTGATTCAAAAAATATGGGGAACCCCTACGCTTTTTTTGTCCCCCTTATTTTTTGCACCAGGACCAGGCGCAGAGCCCGGTGCTGGTTCTAAAAAGATGGGGGACCCCGTGTCCATTTTTTCCGTATTCCTGCCGGAATTCGACTGCAATTGCATATACAGTACTGTACCCCTTAATGTCACTGCTTACAGTATACAGTATTTAGACATGAGCTTGTGTACAGTATCTGTCATGAGGTGCTTTTTTCACTGACACTATAACTTTTTTCTATTGTGATATACTGTACAGAGGCGGCAAACTAGCCAAACGGGAATAATCAGCTTCTGCAGAATAAAATGAGATGCTACAGTACATGCCTATATTCTGTGAGTGACTGCGGCTCTATGAAATTAAATCAGAAAATTTAAATATGAAATGCATTACTAATGTGTGGCATTACTGTACTGTATGTGTATAAGGTGTACTACAATATTTTCTGGTGTAACATAAGGAAAGGGCACTACTGCATGGTCTAATGCAGTGGTTCTCAAACTTGGTCCTCAGGACCCCACACAGTGCATGTTTTGCAGGTAAACCAGCAAGTGCACAGATGTATTCATTACTAACTGACACATTTTAGAAGGTCCATACAGTAGGTGGAGCTAATTTTTTCACTTGTGATTCTGTGAGACCTGCAAAACCTGCACTGTGTGGGGTCCTGAGGACTGAGTTTGAGAACCTGTGGTCTAATGTAAATAAAGATGAATGTGGTGGGGTGTAATGTGAATAAGGGGCATTACTGTTAGGAGTAATGTGGTACTATGATATGATGTCATGAGAATAAGAGACACCACTGCATGATATAATGTGAATAAAGTTGCAGTACTGTGTTGTGTCATTTCATCTTCGGGTATTATTGTGTTACCATGCCCCTTCCCAGCAAGAACATACTGTACACTGTTTTGGGCTGGCACTAAATGTGCACATTGTTCTTATTTAGATTATAGGGGGTAGGAGCGCCAAAATGGGTGATGGTGCTGGGAAAGGGGTGCAGGGTTAGAGGCGGAACTACGTAGCATCTGTGCAAGAGGGCATCAGCCAAAATCTAGCCTAGGGCATCATGTTGGTCAGGTTTGGCTCTGATAATACTGTATACTGTACTCTTACTGTACTTTGCATTCAATACAGATACTGTTTGCACACAGGTTTTACATGAATCATTGGCAATGCTGCAGGAGTGTCTCATTAGGCAATCTAAAATATACCACGACTATGGGTGGGGATACAGTAGGGAAGTTCTGTCACCATAAGCTGTCTGCTGTGTATAGCATATTTCCATCTGAGATGCATTTGTGTGTTTGTAATAAGAAAAAAACATTTTACTGTACATTTAGTGGATACAGTATTTCTCCCCCATAATGACGTATCATACTGTACAGGTACCCTCATGTACTGTACCGTACCATACTGTAAAATTGAATATTTATTGGAAAAACATCAATATTAATGTAAAAATAAAGTATTACAACATCCGATTCCATGTACTGCACTGATCAAAATGTACAGTACTCTTATTCAGGACTTATAAAACTGAAAATAACTGTTCATACAGTACACATCAATAACATTACTACTGTATAATATTCTACATTAGTTTATGCAATAATCAGACAAAGGCAATTTTATCATTTTTTTTAATAATGCACCAATTTAAAATTTTAAACAGAAAATACAGAACTACATATTTGTGGCTTGACCATTTCTTTCAACTACAACAGGTAATACTTTATACAGGTGATTTATATAATTATTACAATGTTCAGGTGTGAGTACTTCTAGCCAAAATTTCTTTATCCCATCCACCAGTTGCTGTTTTGTTGTTGGCTTTGCAACACTCCTAACGTACCTCTTCAATTGAGCCCACACTAATTCGATTGGGTTCATGTCTGGTGATCTATATAAAAATAAAAAAAAAGCGTATAGAAAAAATTAATTACATTACAGTAAATAGAGAAAATTAAACATACAATATTGTACTGTTTATTAAACAAAATTTTTTTTTACAGTACTAGAGTGCTATCCAAAATTTTACTTGTACACTGTTGAAAGAATACTCACTCTGGTGGTGTGCGTTCCCAATTCATACCTTTCTCTTCCATAAATTTGGCTGAGGCGGAGTGTTTAGGATCATTGTCTTGGAATATCCTATGGTGAGTTGGGTAATATTTATTCACAAATGGCACCATACATTTCTCTACTATTGTTTCTTGGAAAAATTTCTTATCCATGATTCCTACAGAAATCAAAAAATGTTGTTCATTAATAAGCAACTCCTTTTATTGTGCAGTTACACGTACTCTACAGTACAACATGTATTTTTACAGAACACAGGCACAGAATAAAGTATAGTACTGTACCTTCGAAAAATAATAGGGGACCAGCTCCTAATCGTGATATGCCTCCCCATACATGGACTTTCAATGGATGCTTTGGGCGTGGTTTTAAAGAGATATGGTTACGTTTCCTGAATGACATTCTGGAGAACCGCTCAAGGGCAACAGACGATTCATCTGTGAAAATGACATCATCAAATGTTTCACCACTCTCAATCCATCGCCGTGCCTGTTCCACTCTCTTTTCTTTATTCACATCTCTTATCATTGGAGATATCCTGTGAAGAGCCAAAAATAATGAAATCAGATACAGTTATGAAATTACAGATTTACAGATTACTGTATATACAGTAGACTGTATGTGCAGTATACTGTATTATATACCTACTGTATACATTAAACTGTACATACAGTACATTAAGTTACATACAGAGTAATATATATATACATACTGTACATACACACAAACACACACACACAGTATACAGTATGTAATCATCACAATAAGCCGGCAATGCTTCATTGCTGTCTCTGAGTGCCTATACAGTAGGTATCTCTTTTGGGATAGAATATATACAGTATATACACACACACATACTGTATATAGTATAAAGTACACACTCTGTATAATGATTTATGGCATTATTATATCACGTATCAAGGGATTATTAACAGTGCATTTACTGTATGGTTTATACTGCTTTCAGTATTTTACCTTGTTGCGCCAAAGGTCCATCCCATTTTCCGTCGCATCCTTCTGATGCTGGTGGCCGATATGTCCAGGTCATACTTGGAATGGAGAATTCGTTTTATTTGCAGAGCAGTACGCTCATCATCCTCACGAGTTAGTTCCTCCACAATTTGTTGCACTCTCCTACAGTACAATACAGTATGAAAAATATGAATTCATGAACAGCACAATCACAGTTACAATTGATGAAGTTTTTATTTTATTTCAAAAAAATTGTTTATGGTATAAAGCAAGTCATTTAAACATTACAGTAGTGTACAGTACGTACCATGTGCATTTTGTAGGAAATACAAATCTGGGCGTTGTTCTCTCGAATGCATGATAGCGCACCGTTTCTAAAGTGACTATAATGCCACTTTCCTTGAGCCATGCATGGATCTCTTTGATGGTTTTATTTTCTTTTTTCATGTTGGCGATTATCTTGCTCATCGTTTTGTTGATAGTTACTGGCATGTTGTCCAACTATAATTCCTGTATGGAGAGAAAACATTTGTGAATACTGTAGTCTAAAATTTACACATCTGAAAATGCATAAGAGTTTTATGATAGAAGTTAATACTGTACATGTTTACTATCCAGTACCTGATGTTCAAATTTAGAGGACTCGGACGCTCGCATTTGTAAAGCACGGTGTTTTCCTCCGCCTCCGGCTAGCCTGTTGCCCTTCCCCCATGGGAGCCTGCACAGATCATGCAGTAGACAGGGAGGGAATGCAAATGCTGGTCATGTGCAATACACAAACGCCCACTGTAGTACTGTTTTGCTCACTTACAGTACTGTACTGTAGGTTGCATTTAGCGTAGAGAATCGCTCCTGCAGATGTACTTTGATTTACTGTATGTGAAACCTGTGTGCATCCTTCCATTGGATGTACTGTATTGGAGAGAAATTTTTTTTTTTAAAGTGAATGTCACGGGAACACATTAAAAATAAGGTTGGCACTTCCTTCCCATTGGTGTTGGTTTACAGTATGCCGTAGTGTACTCGGACGCTCATGTAATTGCATTTCAAAGGCACAGTATTTTCCATCATCTCCCCCCTACCCCCATCGCCCTTCCCCCCTGGGGGCCTGCACAGGGAGGAAATTCAGGTCCTGTGCAATACACAAACGCTGAAGATCTACAGTACTGTTTTGCTCAGTTGGTAGCGTCAGAATACACTCATTTCATTCCCGCTGTTTAGGTGCATTTAGCGTAAAGAATCGCTCCTGCAGATGTACTTTGATTTATGTGAAATCTGTGTGCATCCTTCCATTGACTGTCTTACAGTGTAAATAAAATAATACAGTGCATTATTACAGAAAAAAAAAAAAAAAGAAAGAAAGAAAGCACATCAGGTCTCGAACCCTGGACCCCCAGCGAGGGAGGTGGGAGCCTTCACCCCTAGCCCACGACGCCTCATGAGAGATTTCCAATTTCATGTGTGAAAGTACTGCAAACAGCGGCCGGCCCCCGCCCCATTGCTGTTGGTTTATGCCTTAGAGGACTCGGACGCTCGCATTTGTAAAGCACGGTGTTTTCCTCCGCCTCCGGCTAGCCTGTTGCCCTTCCCCCATGGGAGCCTGCACAGATCATGCAGTAGACAGGGAGGTAATGCAAATGCTGGTCATGTGCAATACACAAACGCCCACTGTAGTACTGTTTTGCTCACTTACAGTACTGTACTGTAGGTTGCATTTAGCGTAAAGAATCGCTCCTGCAGATGTACTTTGATTTACTGTATGTGAAACCTGTGTGCATCCTTCCATTGGATGTACTGTATTGGAGAGAAATTTTTTTTTTTTTAAAGTGAATGTCACGGGAACACATTAAAAATAAGGTTGGCACTTCCTTCCCATTGGTGTTGGTTTACAGTATGCCGTAGTGTACTCGGACGCTCATGTAATTGCATTTCAAAGGCACAGTATTTTCCATCGTCTCCCCCCTACCCCCATCGCCCTTCCCCCCTGGGGGCCTGCACAGGGAGGAAATTCAGGTCCTGTGCAATACACAAACGCTGAAGATCTACAGTACTGTTTTGCTCAGTTGGTAGCGTCAGAATACACTCATTTCATTCCCGCTGTTTAGGTGCATTTAGCGTAAAGAATCGCTCCTGCAGATGTACTTTGATTTATGTGAAATCTGTGTGCATCCTTCCATTGACTGTCTTACAGTGTAAATAAAATAATACAGTGCATTATTACAGAAAAAAAAAAAAAAAGAAAGAAAGAAAGCACATCAGGTCTCGAACCCTGGACCCCCAGCGAGGGAGGTGGGAGCCTTCACCCCTAGCCCACGACACCTCATGAGAGATTTCCAATTTCATGTGTGAAAGTACTGCAAACAGCGGCCGGCCCCCGCCCCATTGCTGTTGGTTTATGCCTTAGAGGACTCGGACGCTCGCATTTGTAAAGCACGGTGTTTTCCTCCGCCTCCTGCTAGTCCTCCATTCCGATTATGCATTAGCGAACTCAGACGCTCATATATTTTAAAAGCACGGTGTTTATACATTGTACTGTACATTCTTCCTTTTACACAATTACTGTAGTTGCGTCTCCATACACATACTGTACAGTACTCCATACTTTTTCCACCGCCTCCCGTTACGCCTACAGTATTGCCAGAGCTGTAGATCAATCCGCCGCTATACTGTACGATCGAAAGTACTGGATTAGTGGAGCATTAGCGACACAGTGGTGGAGATGTGTAATGCATGATGAGTATCTAGATCGCCTCAACGCGCCTGCCTGTGATGAAACTCAGCTATCGCATTAGCGTGACTAAACGCCCGTCTCGGCGGAGAAACAGTCAAGATAAAGGTGGCTACATCTGTATATGCTTCAGAGGATGGAGGAGCAGCAAAAGGCCATTCAAGCCTATACATCTGCCCACGATATAGGCAAAGGAGGGGGAATGCACCTGACTCAAGCGCAGTGGAGAATGATTTCAACGTTGTGCAAGGTTCTGCAACCCTTTGAACTTTCCACACGTGAAGTCAGTTCAGACACTGCCAGCCTGAGTCAGGTTATTCCCCTCATCAGGCTTTTGCAGAAGAAGCTGGAGACATTGAAGGAGGAGCTAAAACAGAGCGATTCAACTAGGCATGTGGGACTTGTGGATGGAGCCCTTAATTTGCTTAACCAGGATTCAATCTGTTGAAATCAGAGCACTACATTTTGGCCGCCGTGCTCGATCCTAGATTTAAAACCTACATTGTATCTCTCTTTCCGGCAGACACAAGTCTGCAGAGGTTCAAAGACCTGCTGGTGAGAAAATTGTCAAGTCAAGCGGATCGTGACCCGTCAACAGCTCCTCCTTCACATTCTCCCGCAACTGGGGGTGCGAGGAAAAGGCTAAGAATTCCGAGCCCACCCGCTGGCGGTGATGCAGGGCAGTCTGGAGTGAGTGCTGACATCTGGTCCAGACTGAAGGACCTGGCAACGATTACTGACATGTCGTCTACTGTCACTGCATATGATTCTGTCACCTTTGAAAGAATGGTGGAGAAAAAGAGGCAATTTGGAGGCCCTTGCACAAACTGGCTTTATTCTACTTAAGTTGCCCTCCCTCCAGTGTGTACTCCGAAAGAGTGTTTAGTGCGGCCGCTCACCTTGTCAGCAATCGGCGTACAAGGTTACTTCCAGAAAATGTGGAGAAGATGATGATCATCAAAATTAATTATAATCAATTCCTCCGTGGAGACATTCACCAGCAATTGCCTCAAGAAAGTACACAGGGATCTGAGATGGTGAATTCCAGTGGGGACGAATTAATAATCTGTGAGGAGGGGGATGTACACAGTGAAAGGGGTGAGGAATCGGAGGATGATGAGGTGGACATCTTGCCTCTGTAGAGCCAGTTTGTGCAAGGAGAGATTGATTGATTCTTTTTTGGTGGGGGCCCAAACCAACCAGTCATTTCAGTCAGTCGTGTGGCAGACCCTGTCGCTGAAATGATGGGTTCGTCAATGTTTTTCTTTTCAATCTAAGCCCCTGCAGTTTTCTGTAAGCATCTGCTTCGCTATGATGATCAACAAGTCACAAGGGAAAACACTCAGGGCTGGAGGCGTAGATCTTAGGACCAGCTGCTACAAGCATGGCAGAGGTGTCACTATCACTGGTGACACCCAGAGAGGCGGCGAGGGAGATTGTAATGCAGTGCGCGCAGATAAGCAGCGCAATGGTAAAAAGGAGGCATGGTCTCATAGGTAGGGGCGTGGCCTGAATCACCATTTTGTTGCTGCGGGTATCCCGGGGGTTGGGGGCTGTACCCGGGGACTAGTGTGTGAGTGGTGCTGGCTCCTGCACAGTGACAGAAACTGGGTGTTGCACGTAATGTCACAGTGAAACACCCATATTCTATCACTGAAGAAGAGCCGGCACTTTGGTGTCACCCCACTTGGCGGGTGACACTCGGGTGTGTGCCGCAACCCCGTTGTGATGCCACTGACCCATGGGAAGCTTTACGTGGCTTACCCATGTGTTAGTAGCCCCAAGCATCTTTTGTGTTAGTCCCTGAAGAAAAACTTCAAATATTGTTTACAATTTTGTAATCAATGGCCTAATTCAGTAAGGATTGCAAATTCTGCTAAGTAACAGAATTTGCAATCCTTTGGTTCGCATGCTGGGGCCACCCATCACAGGGCATGGCCACCCAGCATGCCGCCTCCCTTCTTGACCACGCTGAAATTGCAGTCTCAGTGCAGTTCAGCGTGATCATAAAAAATGGGTTAGCCTCCTGTTGGTGCAGACTGTACGTGTGCGCAGGAAGCCGCCACCATTTTTGTGATCGCAACGCCTGCATGTGATGTCATGCAGCCGCTCTGACCACGCCTCCTGTTTCTCCGTTGAAGCCCTGCCCCCGCACCGCTCCATCTCCGACTTTGAAATGGAGTGTTGCTGACCCCCCCCCCCACACCGATTGACAGTCACAGAAAATGCAGGCGCATGCGTATGCTCTTAGCAATTTTTGCAGTTGGATTGCTTATTGTGATTGCAATCCAACCTGAATCAGGCTCTATTACCTATCACAATGCACTGCAGGTAGTACAAAATGGGGTTAATATAGGAGAAAAACCCCCAGAGCTGTGCTCCTTAACTGTCCCTGGTGGCTAGTGGAGCGGCTGCCCAGTAATCAGTGTCCACGCCAGTGCGCACACGGCCCGCCCCCTACTGCCACGCTGGATCACGGTATAGTGTGGGCACAGAAGCCCCTTACCTCCCTTTCATCAGCGGCCTCGTGATCCCGGAGGGCGGTGTGTGTGTGACTGACCTTAGGAAGAAACCGGAGCCTCCGCTGCAGTGACCCAGCAACCAGGGCACGGGAGTATACTGCGCCGCTGGGAGTGATGGAGCTGCAGTAAAGATGTCTATTAGACCTAGCCTGCTGCAGCCCTTGTACATTCTTATAAAAAAAGTTCTTCTTTTCTTGTCAAAATTAATAGCTAAGTATAGGCTGCCTGAGGCAGCCCCCTGTTAAGTGTCCTGCTACTGAAGGCACCAACTACAAACTGAGCTCCCTGTTCATGGAAGCGAGGTTATAGAGCAGGGGGCGCTGAGCATCTTGGGAACAGTCAAAAGCTTTGAGCCTGTTGGTGCCTCAGATCAAGATCCTACTCTACACCCCAATGTGAATCCTTGTGGAGTCCAGTGTACCCCACAGAAGAAATGAATGTGTCACACCCATTGGCAGCAACATTAGAATAGCTGCTGATGGGCACAATTGAGAAAGGAAGGGGGGAAAACATTTGAATCCAGCACATATATGTAATTTGAATATGTAATTTGTACCTTCCTACTTTAAAATGTAATGGATGAACCTCACCCTGTGAGAACTATCTTCATGAACAAGAGATCTCATATGCAAGATAAGTATGTGTTGGCAGAGGCGCTCACTGGGCAGCGATGCTGATCGCATCTCTGGCATGTGCCGGTGCACTGCGGCACCAGCACACACACACACACACTTCAGACCTGATCTCCTGTTGTGTGAATATGCACAGCAGAGATCAGGTCTGAATTAGGCCCTATATACAGCTGTCAGTAAGGCAGGGATCTGCTGCTGCCAGTGAGGCAGGGATGTGCTGCTGTCAGTGAAGCAGTGATCTGCTGCTGCCAGTGAGGCAGGGATCTGCTGCTGCCAGTGAGGCAGGGATGTGCTGCTATAAGTGAGGCAGGTATGTGCTGCTGTCAATGAGGCAGGGATGTGCTGCTGTCAGTGAAGCAGGGATGTGCTGCTGTCAGCGAGGCAGTGATCTGCTGCCCACTATCTCCCTATCACCCCTGCCTGAGTCACACACTTTCCCTGTCACCCCTGCCCCAGTTACCCACTATCTCCCAGTCACCGCTGCCTCAGTTAACCACTATACCTGCGACCCCTGCCTCAGTCACCCACTATACCAGTCACCCCTGCTTTAGTCACCCACTATCTCTGTCACCCCTGCCTCAGTCAACCACTATCTCCATATCACCCCTACCTCAGTCACCCACTATCCCTGTCACCTCTGCCTCAGTCACCCACTGTCACCCTATCACCCCTGCCTCAGTCACCCACTATCCCTGTCACCCCTGCCTCAGTCTCCTACTGTCCCTGTCACCCCTGCCACAGTCATCCACTATATCCCTATCACCCCTGCCTTAGTCACTGACTATCTCCCAGTCACCCCGGCCTCAGTCACCCACTATCTCCCAGTCATACATGCTTCAGTCACCCACTATCTCCCAGTCATCCCTGCCTCAGTCACCTACTGACACCAGTGCAGACATTTCTGCTGCGGCCTCTCCACTCTCCAGCGTGAACGTACTGACGACTGAGGAAATCCGCTTCCCAGTTGAGGACTCCGGGAATGAACACTGCCGATATTGCTGGCAGATGACGTTCTACCCAACTGAGGATTTTTGATACTTCCAGCTTTGCCATGCAATTTCGAGTGCCGCCTTGATGATTTGTGTACACTACCGTGGTGTCGTTGTCCGATTGTACTTGCACAGGCCTGTTCTGTACTAGAGGCAGGGCCAGTGTCAATGAATTGAACACTGCCCGCAATTCCAGAATGTTTATCGGGAGGAGAGATTCCTCCCTGGTCCACCGATGGTGAAGGGTCGTCATCACGGCCATGACCTTGGTGAATTTCCGAGGTGCCGTGGCCAAACCAGAAGGCAGGACCTGAAATCCAAAAACTAACCAGGCACAACACTGCTTAGCTTCCAACATCAGATGAGATTGGACATATCCAGTGTGATGCGGCTGTAGATGATTTTTGCTGTTTCTAACTTCTACTTCTAACTACTGGTACATCAATGAATAAGTTTCAAAATATAATGCATCAAGAGAACGGTGTTGGTAGTATAAAACTACCTACAGCACCTGGTATTCCCAGGTGGTCTCACATCCAAGAACAAACCAGGCCTAAAATCAGGTGATATTGGGCATATACAGTGTGGTGTGGCTGTAGATGAGCTTAGTGGTTTCTGTTAGAGTTCTTCTACTTCTAACTACTCGTACATAAATGAGTAAGCAGCCGATTTATTAAACCTGGTGAAATGATAATTTGCATGGTGATAAAGTACCAGCCAGTCAGCTCCTAGTTGCCATGTCACAGGCTGGGTTTGAAAAATGACAGTTAGGAGCTGACTGGCTGGTACTTTATCACCTTGCACTTTATCAGTTCACCAGGCTTAATAGATCTGCCCCAATGTTTCAAAATGGAATGCATCAAGAGAACGGTGTTGGTAGTATAAAACTACCTACAGCACCTGGTATTCCCAGGTGGTCTCACATCCAAGAACAAACCAGGCCTAAAATCAGGTGATATTGGGCATATACAGTGTGGTGTGGCTGTAGATGAGCTTAGTGGTTTCTGTTAGAGTTCTTCTACTTCTAACTACTCGTACATAAATGAGTAAGCAGCCGATTTATTAAACCTGGTGAAATGATAATTTGCATGGTGATAAAGTACCAGCCAATCAGCTCCTAATTGCCATGTCACAGGCTGGGTTTGAAAAATGACAGTTAGGAGCTGACTGGCTGGTACTTTATCACCTTGCACTTTATCAGTTCACCAGGCTTAATAGATCTGCCCCAATGTTTCAAAATGGAATGCATCAAGAGAACGGTGTTAGTATTGTAAAAATACACACAGCTCCTGGTATTTCCTTGTGGTCTCCCATCCAAGTACTAAAACCAGGACCAACACTGCTCAGCTTCCATGATCAGGAGAGATTGGGCAAATCCAGTGTGCTGTAGCTGTAGATGAGCTGGTGGTTTCTGTTACAGCTCTTCTACTTCTAACTTCTGGTACATAAAAGAATACATGTAAAAATTAAATGTACCAAGAAAATGGTGTTGGTAGTTTAAAAACACCTAAAGAATCTGATACTACCAAGCAGTCTCCCATCCATGTATTAACAAAGTCCAATACTGCTTTGCTTCAAAAATCAAATGAGATTGGGCATATCCAGTGTGGTGTGGCTTTAGATAAGCTTTGTGGTTTCTGTTAGAGCTCTTCTACTTCTAACTACTGGTACATTAATGAATATGTATAAGGTTGTAGTTTATCCAATATGCCTTTACTACCTTACCTTTCAACCCCCCCTCCCTCCCCTCTTCTCCTTATAGCTTCCTTAGTTCTCTCCTCCTCGTGTGTGCGTTATTTGTTTTCTCATACGTCCTAGAGGATGCTGGGGTCACATTAAGAACCATGGGGTATAGACGGGATCCGCAGGAGACATGGGCACTTTAAGACTTTCAAAGGGTGTGAACTGTCTCCTCCCTCTATGCCCCTCCTCCAGACTCCAGTTTTAGTATTGTGCGCAGTGATACTGGATGCACTACAGGGGAGCTCTACTGAGTTTCTCTGAAAAGACTTGTTAGTTTTTTTTATTTTCAGGGAGGCTGCTGGCAACAGTCTCCCTGCTTCGTGGGACTTAGGGGAGAGAAGTATGACCAACTTCTAGTGAGTTCAATGGCTCTGCTTCAGGCTGACAGGACACCATTAGCTCCTGAGGGTGCTGATCGCTGGGTACGCCTAGATGCACACTCCCGCAGCCTGCCGTCACCCCCTTACAGAGCCAGAAGACATGTGAGTAGCAGAAGAACAGAAGACTTCTTCTTCAGTGACGGCATTCTGAGGTACCGAGCAGCGAGCGGAACGCTGCGCGCCATGCTCCCACACAAACACAGGCACTGCAGGGTGCAGGGCACGGGGGGGGGCACCATGGGCAGCATAAATTCCTCACAAAAGGCTGGAAAAAGTGGACATTAGTGCCTGGGCACTGTCCTTACCCCGCTAGCGTAATTAATTATTTCTGAGCGGGACAGATACGCGCCATTACAGCGGCGGGGCTTCTTCCTCACCTCACCAGAACATCTTTAGAGCATTACAAGTCTATCACTATAGAGTTTATTATTTCCCAGACTGTGTACTTTTGGCGCTGGATTGTGAGCTGAAAAATCCTCTGTGTCCCTCTGACAGATTTACTGACGGTCTGTCCCCCATAAGCCGGTGTGTCTGTGGGTACTTGGTATATGTGTGTCAACATGTCGGTGGCTGAATGTTTTTCCCAAGAGGAAACTATATTAGGAATGCAGACATATGATGGTGGCCCTGTTGGCACCACCAATAACTGACTGGGTAAATGTTTCAGTAATATCAGAGTAAGGTTGGATAAATCTGTGTCCCAGACACAGATGTAGAGAATAGATGTGATATTCATGGCTATGTTTCTTTTCCCTCAGGCCCCGCTGGGTCGCAAAAATGTTATTTTGCCCAGTTACTACACACTGATACTGACACGGATACTGATACTTATGTCGACCATAATGTTTCCTGATTAGATCCAATATTGGCAAGGAGCATTCAGTACATGATTGTGGATATTAAGGACATATTAAAATCACTGAAGACCCTGCTGTTCCTGACAAAGGGGTCTATATGTATGTATATATAGATATATAATGAAAGCTGATGTAACGTTCCTCCATCTCTGTTTGAGAAAGTCTGGGCCAGCTCGACAAGATGGTTTCAAATCCCCAAAAGGATTCTGGTTGTTTATTCATTTCCCGCCGCGGACAGAATAAAGTGGGAGTCACCCCCTGTTCTGCACGGGGCCCTGTCACAAATCCAGCGGATCGTATGCAGGAAGCTACATTATTTCTAGTTATGTAACCACGGGTACATTACTTAGACCTGCCATTACATGTGCATGGGTGAGTAGTAGTATTCAAGAATTGGTCGAATACCTTGTCATCCGATATAGATACCCTGGAGAGATGGGATACTCCTTACGTTGTATCATATCAAGGACACTGCAGCATACTTACGTGAGACTGCAAGGGATATAGGACTCTTGAGTTCACGGGCCAATTTCATGGCAGTGTCGGATAGGAGGGCATTGTGGATTCACCAAGAGAATGCTGATGCTGACTCCAAGAAGAAAGGGAGTCTCTTCCCTATGAAGGTGAAGCCTTGTTTGGTGACTGCCTAGTTAATTTGATCTCGGCAGCTCCCGCAGGTAAGTCAACCTTCTTGCCCTATGTTCCCTCCCAACGGATGAAGACGCATCATTATCTGATGCAGTCATTTCGGCCCAATAGATATGCAAGAAGTTAAGATTCCCCTTTCTTTGCAGGTAGAGGAAGGAGAAGAGAGAAGAGGTCTGCATCCTCTTCAAGATCGCAGGAGCAGAGATCATCCTCTGCTTCTGCCAAATCCACTGCATGACGCTGGGGCTCTCTTGCAGGAGCCCGCACCAGTGGGGGCACGTCTAAAACTCTTCAGTCAGTTCTGGATTCATTCGGACATGGACTCGTGTGTTTTACAAATAGTGTCCCAAGGGTACAAACTGGGGTTTCAAGATGTTCCCCCTCACCGATTGTTCAAACATTAAGTTACTGTGCTATTCCTGGGTTATATAGCGCTGGGGTATGTGCTGGCATACTCTCTCTCTGTCTCTCCAAAGGGCCTTGTGGGGGAAATGTCTTCAGTAAAAGTATTCCCTGTGTGTGTGGTGTGTCGGTACGCGTGTGTCGACATGTCTGAGGAAGAAGGCTATATTAGAGAGGAGCGGGAGCAAATGAACGTGGTGTCTCCGCCGACACCTGATTGGATGGATATGTGGAATGTTTTAAATGCTAGTGTAAACTCATTGCACAAAAGATTAGACAAGGCAGAAGCTTTGGGACAGTCAGGGTCTCAACCAATGCCTAATCCTATGTCGCAGGGACTGTCAGGGTCTCATAAGCGCCCACTATCCAGATTGTTGACACAGATACCGACACGGATTCTGACTCCAGTGTCGATTACGATGATGCAAAGTTACAGCCAAAATTGGCAAAATACATTTGATATATGATTATGGCAATAAAAGATGTTTTGCACATCACAGAGGAGCCCCCTATCCCTGACAAGAGGGTACATATGTACAAGGGAAAGAAGCCTGAGGTAACCTTTCCCCCCTCACACGAGCTGAACGAGTTATGTGAAAAAGCTTGGGAATCTCCTGCAGATTTCCAAAAGGATTCCCCTTTCCCATCAACGGATAGGTTACGATGGGAATCCTCCCCTTGGGTGGACAAAGCATTAACACGCTTATCCAAGAAGGTAGCCCTCCCGTCCCAGGATACGGCTACCCTCAAAGAGTCTGCTGACCGCAAACAGGAGATTACCCTGAAGTCCATTTATACACATTCAGGTACCTTACTCAGACCGGCAATTGCGTCGGCCTGGGTGTGTAGTGCTGTAGCGGCATGGACGGATACCCTAGATAAGGCTACTATTTTATTGCCCCTGGGGCATATAAGAGATGCTGTCCTATATATGTGTGTATGCAAACTACAGGTGGTGCTGCAGGGCTCACACCCTTTTACTTGTCTTGTAGAGCAACTCTGGAGCTGTTACTGGGTCCAGCTGCTGCAAGAAATCAGCTTGAATGCTTCAGGGGCTTGGGCATGGCCAACATGAGCCCCACACTGATGGGGGTGTATAAAGCGATCTAGGGGTCATCCAAGCGCAACCCCACAAAGGCCGCCATGCCCTGCGTGACCATTTTCTCTTTTCATATGCAGACGAGGGTTGCAGCCAACTATGCCCATTGCTTGGATGACATCACCGTATGCAAATCCGTCTGCTGCAGACCTTTCCCCAGGAATGCTTGTACTAGTTGTTGCATATGGTTTGATGTTTGAGGGTGCTTCAGTATTAGGCAGCCTTCCGCCCTCTCATGTTCATCTGAAAATATGTGGTCTCCCTGCAGTTCCCTTGTGCTTCCTCAGTTGAATCTCCTTAACTTGACGGGTGTGTGCCCGAGCAGCCGCCCTCCACAGCCCTATCCCAGCACATGCTTTTCTTGCGTATGAGATCTCTTGATCATGAAGATAGTTCTCACAGGGTGAGGTTCATCCATTACATTTTAAAGTAAGAAGGTACAAATTACATATTCAAATTACATATATGTGCTGGATTCAAATGTTTTCCCCCCTTCCTTTCTCAATTGTGCCCATCAGCAGCTATTCTAATGTTGCTGCCAATGGGTGTGACACATTCATTTCTTCTGTGGGGTACACTGGACTCCACAAGGATTCACATTAGGGTGTAGAGTAGGATCTTGATCTGAGGCACCAACAGGCTCAAAGCTTTTGACTGTTCCCAAGATGCTCAGCGCCCCCTCCTCTATAACCTCGCTTCCATGAACAGGGAGCTCAGTTTGTAGTTGGTGCCTTCAGTAGCAGGCCACTTAAGAGGGGGCTGCCTCAGGCAGCCTATTCTTAGCTATTAATTTTGACAAGAAAAGAAGAACTTTTTTTTATAAGAATCTACAAGGGCTGCAGCAGGCTAGGTCTAATAGACATCTTTACTGCAGCTCCATCACTCCCAGCGGCGCAGTATACTCCCGCGCCCTGGTTGCTGGGTCACTGCAGCGGAGGCTCCGGTTTCTTCCTAAGGTCAGTCACACACACACCGCCCTCCGGGATCACGAGGCCGCTGATGAAAGGGAGGTAAGGGACTTCTATGCCCACACTATACCGTGATCCAGCGTGGCTGTAGGGGGCGGGCCATGTGCGCACTGGCGTGGACACTGATTACTGGGCAGCTGCTCCACTAGCCACCAGGGACAGTTAAGGAGCACAGCTCTGGGGGGTTTTCTCTTATATTAACCCCATTTTGTACTACCCGCAGTGCATTGTGATAGGTAATAGAGCCTGATTCAGGTTGGATTGCAATCGCAATAAGCAGTCCAACTGCAAAAATTGCTAAGAGCATACGCATGCGCCTGCATTTTCTGTGGCACCCCGCAGTTAATGCGATCGCCTCTGACTGTCAATCGGTGCTGGGGGGGGGGGTCAGCAACACTCCATTTCCAAGTCGGAGATGGAGCGGTGCGTGGGCAGGGCTTCAAAATGGGGTCGGCAACGGAGAAACAGGAGGCGTGGTCAGAGCGGTTGCATGACATCACATGCAGCAGCTGCGATCACAAAAATGGTGGCGGCTTCCTGCGCACACATACAGTCTGCACCAACAGGAGGCTAACCCATTTTTTATGATCACGCTGAACTGCACTGCGACTGCAATTTCAGCGTGGTCAAGAAGGGAGGCGGCATGCTGGGTGGCCCCAGCATGCGAACCAAAGGATTGCAAATTCTGTTACTTAGCAGAATTTGCAATCCTTACTGAATTAGGCCATTGATTACAAAATTGTAAACAATATTTGAAGTTTTTCTTCAGGGACTAACACAAAAGATGCTTGGGGCTACTAACACATGGGTAAGCCACGTAAAGCTTCCCATGGGTCAGTGGCATCACAACGGGGTTGCGGCCCACACCCGAGTGTCACCCGCCAAGGGGGGTGACACCAAAGTGCCGGCTCCTCTTCAGTGACAGAATATGGGTGTTTCACTGTGACATTACGTGCAACACCCAGTTTCTGTCACTGTGCAGGAGCCAGCACCACTCACACACTAGTCCCCGGGTGCAGCACTCAACCCCCGGGATACCCGGAGCAACAAAATGGAGATTCAGGCCAACAGGCCACACCCCTACCTATGAGACCATGCCTCCATTTTACCATTGCGCTGCTTATCTGCGCGCACTGCATTACAATCTCCCTCGCTTCCTCTCTGGGTGTCACAAATGATAGTGACACCTTTGCCATGCTTGTAGCAGCTGGTCCTAAGATCTACGCCTCCAGCCCTGAGTGTTTGCCCTTGTGACTTGTTGATCATCATAGCGAAGCAGATTCTTACAGAAAACTGCAGGGGCTTAGATTGAAAAGAAAAACATTGACGAACCCATCATTTCAGCAACAGGGTCTGCCACACGGCTGACTGAAATGACTGGTTGGTTTGGACCCCCACCAAAAAAGAAGCAATCAATCTCTCCTTGCACAAACTGGCTCTACAGAGGCAAGATGTCCACCTCATCATCCTCCGATTCCTCACCCCTTTCACTGTGTACATCGCCCTCCTCATAGATTATTAATTCGTCCCCACTGGAATCCACCATCTCAGATCCCTGTGTACTTTCTGGAGGCAATTGCTGGTGAATGTCTCCACGGAGGAATTGATTATAATTCATTTTGATGATCATCATCTTCTCCACATTTTCTGGAAGTAACCTCGTACGCCGATTGCTGACAAGGTGAGCGGCTGCACTAAACACTCTTTTGGAGTACACACTGGAGGGAGGGCAACTTAGGTAGAATAAAGCCAGTTTGTGCAAGGGCCTCCAAATTGCCTCTTTTTCCTGCCAGTATACATACGGACTGTCTGACGTGCCTACCTGGATGCGGTCACTCATATAATCCTCCACCATTCTTTCAAAGGTGACAGAATCATATGCAGTGACAGTAGACGACATGTCAGTAATCGTTGCCAGGTCCTTCAGTCCGGACCAGATGTCAGCACTCACTCCAGACTGCCCTGCATCACCGCCAGCGGGTGGGCTCGGAATTCTTAGCCTTTTCCTCGCACCCCCAGTTGCGGGAGAATGTGAAGGAGGAGCTGTTGACGGGTCACGTTCCGCTTGACTTGACAATTTTCTCACCAGCAGGTCTTTGAACCTCTGCAGACTTGTGTCTGCAGGAAAGAGAGATACAATGTAGGTTTTAAATCTAGGATCGAGCACGGTGGCCAAAATTTATTGCTCTGATTTCAACAGATTGAATCCTGGTTAAGCGAATTAAGGGCTCCATCCACAAGTCCCACATGCCTAGCGGAATCGCTCTGTTTTAGCTCCTCCTTCAATGTCTCCAGCTTCTTCTGCAAAAGCCTGATGAGGGGAATGACCTGACTCAGGTTGGCAGTGTCTGAACTGACTTCACGTGTGGCAAGTTCAAAGGATTGCAGAACCTTGCACAACGTTGAAATCATTCTCCACTGCGCTTGAGTCAGGTGCATTCCCCCTCCTTTGCCTATATCGTGGGTAGATGTATAGGCTTGAATGGCCTTTTGCTGCTCCTCCATCCTCTGAAGCATATAGAGGGTTGAATTCCACCTCGTTACCACCTCTTGCTTCAGAGGATGGCAGGGCAGGTTCAGGAATGTTTGGTGGTGCTCCAGTCTTCGGCACGCGGTGGCTGAATGCAGAAAGTGGCCCGCAATTCTTCGGGCCACCGACAGAATCTCTTGCACGCCCCTGTCGTTTTTTAAATAATTCTGCACCACCAAATTCAATGTATGTGCAAAACATGGGACGTGCTGGAATTTGCCCAGATGTAATGCACGCACAATATTGGTGGCGTTGTCCGATGTCACAAATCCCCAGGAGAGTCAAATTGGGGTAAGCCATTCTGCGATGATGTTCCTCAGTTTCCGTAAGAGGTTGTCAGCTGTGTGCCTCTTATGGAAAGCGGTGATACAAAGCGTAGCCTGCCTAGGAACGAGTTGGCATTTGCGAGATGCTGCTACTGGTGCCGCCGCTGCTGTTCTTGCTGCGGGAGGCAATACATCTACCCAGTGGGCTGTCACAGTCATATAGTCCTGAGTCTGCCCTGCTCCACTTAACCACGGACATGTGGACTAGTGGACATTGGGTACAACTGCATTTTTTAGGACACTGGTGACTCTTTTTCTGAGGTCTTTGTACATTTTCGGTATCGCCTGCCTAGAGAAATGGAACCTAGATGGCATTTGGTACCGGGGACACAGTACCTCAATCAAGTCTCTAGTTGCCTCTGAATTAACGATGGATACCGGAACCACGTTTCTCACCACCCAGGCTGACAAGACCTGAGTTATCCGCTTTGCAGCAGGATGACTGCTGTGATATTTCATCTTCCTCGCAAAGGACTGTTGGACAGTCAATTGCCTACTGGAAGTAGTACAAGTGGTCTTCCGACTTCCCCTCTGGGATGACGATCGACTCCCAGCAGCAACAACAGCAGCGCCAGCAGCAGTAGGCGTTACACTCAAGGATGCATCGGAGGAATCCCAGGCAGGAGAGGACTCGTCAGACTTGCCAGTGACATGGCCTGCAGGACTATTGGCTCTCCTGTCTAAGAAGGAAATTGACACTGAGGGAGTTGGTGGTGTGGTTTGCAGGAGCTTGGTTACAAGAGGAAGGGATTTAGTGGTCAGTGGACTGCTTCCGCTGTCATCCAAAGTTTTTGAACTTGTCACTGACTTATGATTAATGCGCTGCAGGTGACGTATAAGGGAGGATGTTCTGAGGTGGTTAACATCCTTACCCCTACTTATTACAGCTTGACAAAGGCAACACACGGCTTGACACCTGTTGTCCGCATTTGTGTACAGGATGCATACCTTCATGTCCAAATTTATCCATCTCATCAGTCGTACCTCAGATTTGCGGTACAGGACTGTCATTGCCAATTTCAGACGTTGCTGTTTGGTCTCTCCACTGCCCAGAGAATTTTCACCAAGGTAATGGTGGAAATGATGGTTCTCCTGCGCAAGCAATGTGTCACAATTATCCCGTACTTGAGCGATCTCATAAAAGCGAGATCAAGAGAGCAGTTGCTGAACAGCGTATCACTTTCACTGAAAGTGTTACAGCAACACGGCTGGATTTTCAATATCCCAAAGTCGCAGTTGGTTCCTACGACTCGTCTGTCTTTCTTGGGCATGATTCTGGACACAGACCAGAAGAGGGTTTATCTCCCGATAGAAAAGGCCCAGGAACTCATGACTCTTGTCAGGAACCTATTGAAACCAAAACTTGTGTCAGTGCATCACTGCACTCGAGTCCTGGGAAAGATGGTGGCATCATACAAAGCCATTCCATTCGGCAGGTTCCATGCGAGGACTTTCCAATGGGACCTACTGGACAAGTGGTCTGGGTCACATTTACAGATGCATTGGTTGATCACCCTGTCCCCCAGGGTCAGGGTATCACTCCTGTGGTGGCTGCAGAGTGCTCACCTTCTCGAGTGACGCAGATTCGGCATTCAGGACTGGATCCTGGTGACCACAGATGCAAGCCTCCAAGGTTGGGGAGCAGTCACACAGGGAAGAAATTTCCAAGGTCTTTGGTCAAGTCAAGAGACTTGTCTTCACATCAACATCCTGAAACTAGGGGCCATATACAATGCCCTACGTCAAGCGGAGACCTTACTTTGCGACCAACCGGTTCTGATCCAGTCAGACAACGTCACCGCAGTGGCTCATGTAAACCGCCAAGGCGGCACAAGGAGCAGAGTGGCGATGGCACAAGCTACCTTTGCATTTTTCTCCCAAACGAAGGACACTAGAATGAAAATTTTAAAGCCTCCTGTTAGTGCTTCATCTACACGGTATAGCCCTGAATTTTCCAATGCGTAGCTCTTTGCAAAAGAGAGATATTGGCAAGGAAAAGCTGTCTTGTACCTTTGCATTTTTCTCCCAAACGAAGGACACTAGAAAGAAAATTTTAAAGCCTCCTGATAGGCCATCAGCTACACGGCATAGCCCTGAATTTTCCAATGCGTAGCTCTTTGCAAAAGAGAGATATTGGCAAGGAAAAGCTGTCTTGTACCTTTGCATTTTTCTCCCAAACGAAGGACACTAGAAAGAAAATTTTAAAGCCTCCTGTTAGGCCATCATCTACACGGCATAGCCCTGAATTTTCCAATGTGCAGCTCTTTGCAAAAGAGAGATATTGGCAAGGAAAAGCTGTCTTGTACCTTTGCATTTTTCTCCCAAACGAAGGAAACTAGAATGAAAATTTTAAAGCCTCCTGTTAGTGCTTCATCTACACGGTATAGCCCTGAATTTTCCAATGCGTAGCTCTTTGCAAAAGAGAGATATTGGCAAGGAAAAGCTGTCTTTCAACTCTTCCACAACTGAAAAACAGATAGTGTTCCCAAGCCTTCCATCCTGTAATATCTTCAGTCTCTCGTCAATGAAGAAAACAATCCCTCCAGCAGACTCTTCAACCACGATACAAGATCACAGCCAAAAGGGCGAGAAGCAACTACACTTGCGTTTAACCAAAATGGCTAAAACTTAGTGGAGGAAAGTGCAGTGCACCAAAACATAAGCTGACACAATCATGGAGAATGCGCCAGCATATATGCTCTTCTATCTATATTTTGCAAACCTGCTCTTGTCCCCTCCAGCTGCTCCATGTAGATTTGACGCCTGGCAAGGTGCATAACCCACTGACAAGCAGGCACACTCCTGCATGAGTTTTCACTCTCACTAGCAGGATGATACACATTCATTTGCATGTGCTCCACCTCTGACACACCGCCCACCCAGCCACCCAGTCACCAGAGCCACCCACAAGCCAACTGGCTCCGTGATTTAATTTGCACAGTGCAGTCATCCAGGCAGCATGTCCTTCTCAATGGAATAATCTCTGGTTCCATGGAATCTTCCGCATTGGAATGCTGCGGAACAAAAAGGATTTAAACATTCAGCTTGCTAGCATTCAATGTACCTGCGGCTTGGCTCTAGCACATGGGTCTTCATCCTGTGGCCCTCCAGCTGCTGTGAAACTACACATCCCAGCATGCCCTGCCACAGTTTTGCTATTAAGGTATGCTAAAACTGAGGCAGGGCATGCTGGTATATGTAGTTCCACAGCAGCTGGAGGGTCGCAGGTTGAAGACCCATATTCTAGCATGCCTGTTCTATGATGCATGTTCCGTGATGTCACAATCAGCTTGGAATGGGGTGTCTAGCATGCATTTGCTGACAGCCACTTGAGGGAGACACACATCAGGAGATGCAGCATATCGGAGGTCTTCGATGCCTTTCCAGCAAATGCACACCACCAGCTGCTGGTCTGGACACAAAACAATACCCACAATTGAAGGCTCAAAATGCCCAACTACAGGATTAATGTAAGTAGTGAATTTAGGAATTAATTTAGAAGTAGGAAATTAAGTTAGTTCACAAGTACATTCAAATTCCGATCTAAAGTCTAGGTAGGCCTCACGTCCTGGCAGCCCCCAGCATTTAAAAATGCCTTGATTAGAGGTAGGGAATTAAATGTAGATAAGAAGTAGACACAAAATAACACTCCACAGAGCAATTATCAGGTGTCTTTATCAATTGTTGCATTTAAAAAATCAAGCAATTAGGGAACACAATGTTGCGACAATGTAACCCTATTTGCAAAATAGTACTAAATAAGTTTGTCGATGTAAGACATTTGCAAAGGCGCAAACAAAACACGCTGGAAAATGCAACTGAATCTGTTTTTGGAGGTTAGAATAGATGCAGGATCAAGTAGCTCAATGGGTAGGGTGTTTGATTAGAATTCAACAGGTTATAGATTTGAATCCTGGGTATGATAGTTTGAGGTGTTATTTAATAAAGTATGTTTATATATTAGTCACACATGGCTTACTTTTACAAATGGCATGTCACCAGTTAGTGCTGACTGCTGATATGCCATTTGCACAAACACCCCATGTGTGACTGTATATGCATTTAAGGAGGGCACCCCGGCAATACCACAAACCATTGAGTGTCAAGTATACTAGATATATCTTCATATCTCATGTGCTTTCTCTGAGACCAATCTTGTTATGCCCCTTCCCCACAAGGCATGCGCCTTTTGTCCATATTGCAAAAATGGGGAGGGGAGGGGGGGGGGCATATAATTCTCTGTCACAGGGCACCAAAAAGTCTAGTTATGGCTCTGGTATGCATTATGTAATCTGGCAGACCATATCTCCAACACTGGATGGTTGGAATAGAAATCCGGTTATCTATGTGAGCAAATGACCATCAACGATTTACTCTCAAACACTAGAAAATGGACAAACATGGTCCCCTAAACAAATTGGTTAAATTTTGGGTTTAACCAATTTGTGTAATGACCATTTTTGACCACTTTTCTAGTGTTTGGGAGCAAATGGTTAATTGACATTTGCTACTATACATTACCATATTTTCATTCCACCCATCCAGACTGGATAGATAGCCTGACAGATAATTGTGTAGTGTACGCCCAGGATAACTGTCAGTTGTGCTTTCTTTTATGACGGCACATAAATGGGTGGGCAGATCCAGAGCAAGCACTGCCCACTCATGCATAGTTGTCAACTGATGTGAAGTTCCAGGGGGCAATCTCAGTTATAAAGAAAAGTATCTGGAAATTGTCCCTAGTTTAAAAAAAAATTAAAAAAAAAATTGATCAACTCCATTTATTTAGTATGATATCCCAGCAGTCAGAACAACATACTTTATTAAATAACACATTTCAAACTACCATACCCAGGATTCAAACCTATAACCTGTTGAATTCTAATCAAACACCCTACCTATTGAGCTATTTGATCCTGCATAAAAATTGTGAACATTATATGAAGCTATTGGTACTTTGCAAAAAAAAAGTATCAGCATTACAACGCAGCAGATCCATGCAGTTTGCAGCCACACACTACATGTATCTGCTCAGCCACAATGCTGATTATTTCTTCACAAAGTACAAGGTGAGCTCCAAACAGAATTCTCTAGCTTAGAATTATACCTTTCTATGCCAAACCTAGAAGTCGGGCCCCCCACCCTGGGATCCCCCAGAGGGAGGCCTGCACCGTCATGCGGCAGGCTTGTCCGTTTTGGAAGCAGGCTGATGGGCAGCCCAGGCTTGCTTCAGTCTGGGCTTGGCAGGTCTGGAAGCATGAGCTTGCTTTGGGTATGCCTGACCTTGGGTACGCTTTACCTGAGGGATGAAAGGGCCAAGGGAAAGTACTTTTAGCCTTCTGCGTGGTAGGAGTCATACGAGGTAGGCAAGCTGTTTTAGCAGTAGCCAGATCAGCTACAATCTTATTGAGGTCTTCTCCAAAGAGAGTGTCTCCCTTGAAAGGAAGCACCTCCAGGGTTTTCTTGGAATCCATATCCACCGACCAGGATCTCAACCAGCTGTATAAAGTATTACCTTGGAACTGGCTCTCCACTCCCCATTATCTGGTTATCATGGCTTCCTCCGCCAGTGTCCAGACTCGCTTGCTGAAGCTCGGCCACTTCTTCCTAGCAGCAGGCTCCTGGATCACTGGGCAGCAGAGGTGCTTGGGAGCCGGAAGGGGGCGGAGCAATCAGGCAGGCAGTTGCAGTGCTGCCCAGCTATCTGTGGTGTGAGAAGAAGCAGGGGCACCCCACCGCTGGCAGTGCTGCAGCTAGCGGTGGTGGCAGCGGCGAGGCTGCTGGGCTGGGTCTTGAAAAAGGTGGAAAGAAGGGTTTTACGGCATGGAATGTACAAACTGCGAGACCCTGCTGGTAGCGCCTTTGTCTATTTAGTAGGAAGGGCACGTAACAGCCGGGGGGCAATGGAGGAAGCCCCTTTAGGGCTGGAGCCCATTCAGGGCTGGAGCCCGGCGGCAACTGACTCCGTTGTCTCTGGCAGTTCTGCCCCTGGACTAGAGGAATGGTCAAGAACATGGCAACATTTAATGCCAAAAAATGCAAAATCATACATGTCTCAAAAATGCAAAGGCTAACTATAATATTAAGGGCATTATAATGGCAAGAGGAAAGCTATCTAAGTATTACTATTTCAGGTGAGCAATGTAACAAAGCAATAGGAAAGGCAAGTCAGATGCTTGTTTGCATAGGTTAAAGAACCAGTAGCAGAAAAAAGTAATACAGGTTGAGTATCCCATATGCAAATATTCCGAAATACGGAATATTCCGAAATACGGACTTTTTTGAGTGAGACTGAGATAGTGAAACCTTTGTTTTTTGATGGCTCAGTGTACACAAACTTTGTTTAATACTCAAAGTTATTAAAAATATTGTATTAAATGAACTTCAGACTGTGTGTATAAGGTGTATATGACACATGAATGAATTCTGTGAATGTACACACACTTTGTTTAATGCACAAAGTTATAAAAAATATTGGCTAAAATGACCTTCAGGCTGTGTGTATAAGGTGTATATGAAACATAAATGCATTCTGTGCTTAGATTTAGGTCCCATCACCATAATATCTCGTTATGGTATGCAATTATTCCAAAATACAGAAAAATCCGATATCCAAAATTCCTCTGGTCCCAAGCATTTTGGATGAGGGATACTCAACCTGTAATGCCACTGTATAGGTCCTTGGTACAGCCACATTTAGAATCCTGTGTTCAGTTCCAGAAGCCATATCTCCAGAAGGCTGTAAATACATTAGGGCAACTAAAATTGTGAATGGCCTACATCACAAAACTTACCTGGAAATACTAAAAAATGTTGATGTGTATAGTTTGGAGAAGGGAAGAGGGAACATACAGTAATAGAAACATTTAAATATATAGGGAGGAATGTAATAGGGTGTGAGAATCAGAAAGTGAGAGATTTTGTGTTTTTTCCTGTTGTTTTTTTTTTTTTTATTGTTTGTTTTTTAAAGTGGCAATCCTTTACATGGCAAAACCAGGTTGATATTTGCCATGTAAAGGATTGCCACCGTGGGCATGTGTAGGAGGGGCACTGCTACTGTTGGCATTATGTGTGTAAGCTGCACTGATATGGTGGTTATGTGTATAAAGGGCACTGCGACTGTGGGTATTATTATTATTATTATTATTATTATTACATGCGGTGTAATGACAATAAGATAGTGCTACTGTGTGGCGTATTTTGATTTGGGGTGCTATTGTGTGGCCATGCCCCTTCCTTGTGATACCACACCTTCTTTTTTTAAGGAGCGCACTGTCCCTTTATTAAGTATTGGAGAGAGGGCCCAAATTAATAGTTTGCAGGGAGGCGCCAAACACCCTAGCACTGGCCCTTTGGTAGGGGACAGGATTTGCTTCTGCTTGTGCACATATGTTATGATTGCCAGCCAACAGCACTGGTTTTGCCTATAACACTAACTATAAATATTTTGAATTGGTCCTGGACCATCAATCCAAGGCACCCCTGCAAGTGTCCTGAGGCACCCCAGGGTGCAGTTTGAGAACCACTGGTCTAGTGAGTACCCAGGATAATTATTGTAGCTGGTCTGCGGGTAACAGCTCTCAGATCCACTTCTAGAAAAAATGCAGCAATGTAATTTGAGTGACAAACTGCAGAGATGAACCCTTTCTGTGACTGCTGCACAGGGATCACACAAACTCTATTCATAGGGCTGACTTCACTTAGGGGAGATGTTCTCACCCCGCAAAGAAGTGCGAGTATATACCGCACTTACGGTACCATTGGATTTACAGATATTTTCTTGCAATACACTATGGGGGTCATTCTGAGTTGATTGCTCGCTAGCAGTTTTTAGCAGCCATGCAAACGCATTGTCGCTGCCCACTGGAGAGTGTATATTCACTTTGGAGAAGTGCGAACACTTGAGCAGCAGAGCGCCTGCAAAATCGTTTCAAAATAAGACCAGCACTGTAGTTACACTTCGTGTGCGTTGATTCTAACAACCGAGGACGGCTTTTGATGTCACACACCCATCCAGCGAATGCCCAGCCACGTCTGCATTTCTTCTGCCACGCCTGCATTTTTCCAAGCACTCCCTGAAAACGGTCAGTTGACACCCAGAAACGCCCTCTTTCTGTCAATCTCCTTGTGGCCTGTTCTGTGATTGGAATAATCGCTAGAACTAGTGCAAAACCACAATGGACTTTGTACCCGTACGATGCGCATGCACATTACGGAGCATGCGCATGCACAGATTAGCCATTTTTTTTCAACTGATTGCTACGCAGCGAACAACGGCAGCAAGCGATCAACTCGGAATGACCCCCTATATACATAGAAACATGGATTTTTACTGCAGGAATTATGGTTAGTTTAGGGGTATCGGTTAGGGTCAACAGAGGTGTAGCTAGGGGTCCAAGCGCCCCTGGCAAAGTAAGGGACTGGCGCCCCCCCTTTCGATAAAGCATTGCAGTCCATTGGCGGTTACCATGTTGGAGCCACAGCAACTGACCCCCTCCCCCACACGCTGCCCTACATCATCGGCTGGGATTCACTGTTGGTGTGAAGCCACTGGGAACATTCTGGTAGCATTAGCAGCAGTCTGTGTCATAGATAGGGAAGGCAGAAGGATAACTAGCTAATAGCTGTCTGTTGGCAGCAGAGGCTGGGCGGGGGGCTGAGAATGAGCCAACGCTGATCAGTGTCCAGTCTGCTCAGACAAAAATATTTTGTGATCAAGGCTGGTTTCTAGACCAAAGGAGCCAATGGCAAAAATTTCCTTTGGCACCCCCCCCCCCCCCCCACACACACACATACACACACACACACACACACACACACACACACACACACACCAAAAAAGAACTTATCCCAGTTTAACATAACGCTATGTGGTGCAAGGTGTGGAGCTGGTCACTTGTATCAGACCTCTGACATTTGCCTTTTCACCCATATTGCATACTTTTTCTTGCAGGTTGTGTCTTAATTCAAGAAGTGTTCTAAGTACTTCAGCTTAGTATCTTTACTGACCCCTCTTTACCCCACACTACATAACTGACCCCTCTATACCCTACACTACATCACTGACCTTTCTATAACCATCACTGCATTACTGACCCCTCTATACAGTACACTGACCTCTATATACCTGCTAGTACATCCCTGATGCCTATATTCCCTAAGCTAAATCCCTGACGCCTCTATTCCCTACGCTACATCCCTGATGCCTCTATTCCCTATGCTACATCCCTGACGACTCTATACCCTACGCTACATCCCTGATGCCTCTATTCCCTACGCTACATTCCTGATGCCTCTATAACCTACGCTACATCCCTGACGCCTCTATACCCTACGCTACATCCCTGACGCCTCTATACAGTACAATGCATTACTGATCCCTCTAGACCATACATCCTCATTACATCAGAGAGATAGTGAAACACTGGAAAAAATAAGGATAAAGTGGACTACAGAAACTGATGCTCTAAACAAAGGAGAGAGAGAGAAAAGCACAAGGGAAAGTGGGCAATCGGAACACCATAGAGAGAGGAGAGATAGAAATGCCTGAAAAAGTAAAGGGGGTTGGGTATGGCATCCGGCGCTCGGGATTCCAGCAGTCACATGATACCTAATCCTAATCCTAACCCTCTGGGGGGGTGGCGGATAGGGCTAACCCTCAGGGGGTGGCAGCTAGGACTAACCCCCCCCCCTCCTAGTGCCTTCCCTAACACCCCCTCCCCCGGTCCTAACCCTCCCTCCAATACTCGCCTTCGGGATGTTGGCTGTCTGTGTGCCGGCACCAGTCTCCCAAGTGGTGTCAGGATTCCAACATCGGTCAAATGACCACCGGTATACCGTCTGCCGGGATGGTAAATGTATCCTGAGGACAGGTAGTGAGTGTGGAGGGATAGGTGGTTCAGTAAAATGTAACAGCTCAAACTGCGATCATTCACTGATAAATTGATTTATAGCTCTCCCTTTTTAACCATTGCAGTCATAAAAGCAATGTTTTTTTAAACTTTTAAATAAAGCTTGTTAGCATCCCCAGCACACTGTATATGCTGGGAGATGTAGTTCTCAATATGAAAACATTTAATTACTGTATGAACTCTAATTCCCCAACTGAAACCTCTCACAAACACACACTCCTAAATCTAGTACACACACACACACACACACACACACACACACATTTCCCCAGTACTGACAACTCTCATCACTTCCACACACTGACAACTCCCTCCTGCTCCTCTCCCCACTGACACTGACAGCTCCCTCACAGTCACACACATCCTCCACCCCCCCCCCCCCCCCCACACACACACTGATAGCACACATGCACAAATCCCCCCCTCCTCGACACTAACTGTCACGGACTGCTTGGGCAGCAGGGGGCAGGCTCTGACTTGAAGTGCTGAAATTCAACAGCTCTCTCGAACTTGCAAGGCATGGCTGTGCAGCTGTCTCCAGCCATCTCCTTGCCCACTGTGCAAAGGGGCAGAGCTAGGAGTGAAGCAGTGGACAGCAGTTGAGGGGCGTTTCAAACTGTAACAGGGTTGGGACAATTTCAGTATCCTTCCCTCACCGTCTAATTGGTCAGTCCCATGCTGATTGCCATAGCGCCCTTTCGAGACTGCAGTACTCTATCCCTTAGCCACGGTTGGCACAGCTGGATGGTGCCCCTGGCAAGTGCCATCCTGGCCAAGGGGTAGATACGCCCCTGAGGGTCAGGGCCAGAAACAGAAATCTCGGGGCCCAGTACACTGATATCTCTGGGGCCCCCTCAACCCCCCCTTAACTTGGCAGAGGGATCTTTAAAAAAAAATGGAGCCTTTGACTCGGACCGTCAGTGAGGCCGGCAGGTGGTTTTCATACTGGGCTATCCAGCTCTTCGGTGGCGGTGGCAGGGACATTCAGAAAAGGGCCAGCACAGCAACATGCATAATAATGGCAATACAGTATGGACCACAGGGACTGGACAAAGTGATGGGGTAAAAGGAGGGGGGAGGGTTTAGTTGGCCTGTTAATTGTTTTCCTGCTTAAATTGAGCAGTTGGTGGATACACTTTAAAAAGCAATATTGGCACTGTGGCCCCATTATTTCTGTTCTTAATACTTGGAGCCCTGAACAAGTGTCCCCTTTGTCCCCCCTGTCACCGGGCCTGTTCAGGCGTTACCTATGGAGAAGCTGCGACATGACATCCTAGGACACGATACTGCACCATGCATCACCATTATATTTCAGTGTGCCTTGTCAATATTTAAATCTTGTTCTGTGTGACGTGAGTTGTAAATGGTTGAAAATCTCTGTGCTACAGAATCGTCACCATGTAGTTATAACAACACCGCAAAACCACCAAAAGATGTGTTTTGGTAGAGGGACTGCTGGAGGGGCCCATTGGGGCCCCCAGTTTGCTACCCCACCCCAGTATACCTGTGCTGTAGCCAGTGGAAGGGGCACTATCTTCCCGGTGATCTCTTCGGGAAGATGGTGCCGCACATAGAAAGCAAAGACTCTGGCTGCACTCTCCTGCCCTCGCTCTAAGCAAGGTGATCGGGCCACAAAAGGACCCCTGTCGGACCCCTGCCGGACCCCGGCCTGTGGGCCACAAAAGGATGCATTGGGGGCGGCATGCGGCCCATGGGTTTGACACCCCTGCCCTAGAGTATCAAAATTTGTTTCACGGCACCCCTAGGCCAAAGTTTTTTTTATTGAGAAATTCAGAAAAAAATATAAAATTAAGTAAATTGTGTTTATAGCATGTCATCCTCAGGTTCAGTTATGTTGTGAGGGAATGGTTTTGCCAATTTAATAAAGTATAAATAATTTTAATTGGTCCTGGACCACCAAACTATGCTACCAGTGCAAGAACCCCAGTTTGGAAACTACTGCCATAAAATAAACCTTTTTTGTTTTTTTTAAACTACATGTAATACACCTTAGAGCTCAGTTCCTAAAAGGTTTTAAACCCTTGCATACAGTAAACTACACATATTTAAAAATCCTACACCGGGCACAAGTGCTCACGGGCCAATTTCATGGCAGTCTCGGATAGGAGGGCATTGTGGATTCACCAAGGGAATGCTGATGCTGACTCCAAGAAGAAAGGGAGTCTCTTCCCTATGAAGGTGAAGCCTTGTTTGGCGACGGCCTAGTTAATTTGATCTCGGCAGCTCCCGCAGGTAAGTCATCCTTCTTGCCCTATGTTCCCTCTCAACGGATGAAGACGCATCATTATCTGAAGCAGTCATTTCGGCCCAATAGATATGCAAGAAGTTAAGATTCCCCTTTCATTGCAGGTAGAGGAAGGAAAAGAGGGAAGAGGTCTGTAGCCTCTTCAAGATCGCAGGAGCAGAGATCGTCCTCTGCTTCTGCCAAATCCACTGCATGACGCTGGGGCTCTCTTGCAGGAGCCCGCACCAGTGGGGGGCACGTCTAAAACTCTTCAGTCAGTTCTGGATTCATTCGGACCTGGACTCGTGGGTTTTACAAATAGTGTCCCAAGGGTACAAACTGGGGTTTCAAGACGTTCCCCCTCACCGATTGTTCAAATCAGCCTTAGTCAGCAGGGAGAAGGTTTTTATTCAAGCCTCTTCGTGGTCCCGAAGCCGGACGGCTCAGTCAGACCAATCTTAAATCTGAAATCCCTTAATTTCTACCTAAAGAAATTCAATTTCAAGATGGAATCTCTCAGGGTAGTGATCTCCAGTCCGGGGGATAAAGGAGATTTCATGGTTTTGGTAGACATAAAGGATGCCTACTTATATGTTCCCATTTAGCCACTGCATCAAGCTACCTGAGGTTTGCAATTCAGGATTGTCATTACCAATTTCAGACGTTGCCGTTTGGTCTGTCCACGGCTCCGAGGATTTTCACCAGGGTGATGGCGGAAATGATGGTTCTCCTTCGCAAGCAAGGAGTCACAATTATCCCGTACTTGGATGATCTCCTGATAAAGGCAAGATCCAGGGACCAGTTGGTGCAAAACATCTACTCTCCCTGACAGTTCTTCAACAACATGGTTGGCTCCTAAACTTGCCAAAATCGCAGTTGGTCCCAATGACGCGGTTGTTGTTTTTGGGAGTGATACTGGACACAGAAGAGGTTTTCTTCTAGTGGAAAGGCTCTGGAGATCCAGAGTCTGGTCAAACAAATTCTGAAACCAGCAAGAGTGTTAATCCATCAATGCATTCAGTTGCTGGTGAAGATGGTTGCGGCCTACGAGGCCATTCAGTTTGGCAGGTTCCATGCCAGAGTGTTCCAGTGGGACCTGTTGGACAAGTGGTCCGGATCCCACCTACACATGCACCGGAGGATAATCCTGTCTTCCAAGACCAGAATCTCACTCCATTGGTGGCTGCACAGTTCTCACCACCTAGAGGGGCGATGGTTCGGGATCCAGGACGGGATCCTAGGGACCACGGATGCAACCCTCCGAGGCTGGAGAGCAGTCACACAGGGGGAAAACATCCAAGGAAGATGGTCAAGTCTTCCTTGGATGTTTTCATCTCCACATAAATGTTCTGGAGTTAAGGGCCATTTAATAACTGCAGACACAGTACGCACTGGGACGGGTGCCCAGCATCCTCTACGGACTAAGAGAAAAGGATTTACCGGTAGGTATTAAAATCCTATTTTCTCTAACGTCCTAGAGGATGCTGTGGACTCCGTAAGGACCATGGGGATAGACGGGCTCCGCAGGAGACATGGGCACTTTAAGAAAGACTTTAGTTCTGGGTGTGCACTGGCTCCTCCCTCTATGCCCCTCCTCCAGACCTCAGTTTGATACTGTACCCAGTGGAGACTGGGTGCTTTTCAGGAGCTCTCCTGAGCTTTCTGACAGAAAGTATTTTGTTAGGTTTTTAATTTTCAGGGAGCACTGCTGGCAACAGACTCCCTCATCGAGGGACTGAGGGGAGAGAAGCAGCCCTACTCTCTGAGTTGCAAGGTCCTGCTTCTTAGGCTACTGGACACCATTAGCTCCAGTGGGACTGGTACGCAGGATCTCACCCTCGCCGTCCGTCCCAGAGCCGCGCCGCCGTCCCCCTCGCAGAGCCGGAAGATAGAAGCCGGGTGAGTATGAGAAGAAAAGAAGACTTCAGAGGCGGCAGAAGACTTCATGATCTTCACTGAGGTAACGCACAGCACTGCAGCTGTGCGCCTTTGCTCCCATACACCTCACATACTCCGGTCACTGTAAGGGTGCAGGGCGCAGGGGGGGCGCCCTGGGCAGCAATATAAACCTCTTTCGCAAAAATATAACATATATACAGCTGGGCACTTTATATATGTATAAGCCCCCACCAATTTTACAGTTTAAGCGGGACAGACGCCCGCCTCCGAGGGGGCGGGGCTTCTCCCTCAGCACTCACCAGCGCCATTTTTTCTCCACAGCACCGCTGAGAGGAAGCTCCCCGGACTCTACCCTGCTTATACCACGTTAGACAAGAGGGTTGAAAAGAGGGGTGGGGGGGGCACATAATTCGCAAATTACATACAGCAGCACTACTGGGCAAACATTAAGTTACTGTTTTATTCCTGGGTTATATAGCGCTGGGGGGTGTGCTGGCATACTCTCTCTCTGTCTCTCCAAAGGGCCTTGTGGGGAAACTGTCTTCAGAAAAAGCATTCCCTGTGTGTGTAGTGTGTCGGTACACGTGTGTCGACATGTCTGAGGAAGAAGGCTATATTAGAGAGGAGCGGGAGCAAATGAATGTGGTGTCTCCGCCGACAGCTGATTGGATGGATATGTGGAATGTTTTAAATGCTAGTGTAAACTCATTGCACAAAAGATTAGACAAGGCAGAAGCTTTGGGACAGTCAGGGTTTCAAGCCATGCCTGATCCTATGTTGCAGGGACTGTCAGGGTCTCATAAGCGCCCACTATCCCAGATTGTTGACACAGATACCGACACGGATTCTGACTAGAGATGAGCGCCTGAAATTTTTCGGGTTTTGTGTTTTGGTTTTGGGTTCGGTTCCGCGGCCGTGTTTTGGGTTCGAACGCGTTTTGGCAAAACCTCACCGAATTTTTTTTGTCGGATTCGGGTGTGTTTTGGATTCGGGTGTTTTTTTCAAAAAACACTAAAAAACAGCTTAAATCATAGAATTTGGGGGTCATTTTGATCCCAAAGTATTATTAACCTCAAAAACCATAATTTACACTCATTTTCAGTCTATTCTGAATGCCTCACACCTCACAATATTATTTTTAGTCCTAAAATTTGCACCGAGGTCGCTGTGTGAGTAAGATAAGCGACCCTAGTGGCCGACACAAACACCGGGCCCATCTAGGAGTGGCACTGCAGTGTCACGCAGGATGTCCCTTCCAAAAAACCCTCCCCAAACAGCACATGACGCAAAGAAAAAAAGAGGCGCAATGAGGTAGCTGTGTGAGTAAGATTAGCGACCCTAGTGGCCGACACAAACACCGGGCCCATCTAGGAGTGGCACTGCAGTGTCACGCAGGATGTCCCTTCCAAAAAACCCTCCCCAAACAGCACATGACGCAAAGAAAAAAAGAGGCGCAATGAGGTAGCTGACTGTGTGAGTAAGATTAGCGACCCTAGTGGCCGACACAAACACCGGGCCCATCTAGGAGTGGCACTGCAGTGTCACGCAGGATGTCCCTTCCAAAAAACCCTCCCCAATCAGCACATGATGCAAAGAAAAAGAAAAGAAAAAAGAGGTGCAAGATGGAATTGTCCTTGGGCCCTCCCACCCACCCTTATGTTGTATAAACAAAACAGGACATGCACACTTTAACCAACCCATCATTTCAGTGACAGGGTCTGCCACACGACTGTGACTGATATGACGGGTTGGTTTGGACCCCCCCCAAAAAAGAAGCAATTAATCTCTCCTTGCACAAACTGGCTCTACAGAGGCAAGATGTCCACCTCATCTTCACCCTCCGATATATCACCGTGTACATCCCCCTCCTCACAGATTATCAATTCGTCCCCACTGGAATCCACCATCTCAGCTCCCTGTGTACTTTGTGGAGGCAATTGCTGCTGGTCAATGTCTCCGCGGAGGAATTGATTATAATTCATTTTAATGAACATCATCTTCTCCACATTTTCTGGATGTAACCTCGTACGCCGATTGCTGACAAGGTGAGCGGCGGCACTAAACACTCTTTCGGAGTACACACTTGTGGGAGGGCAACTTAGGTAGAATAAAGCCAGTTTGTGCAAGGGCCTCCAAATTGCCTCTTTTTCCTGCCAGTATAAGTACGGACTGTGTGACGTGCCTACTTGGATGCGGTCACTCATATAATCCTCCACCATTCTATCAATGTTGAGAGAATCATATGCAGTGACAGTAGACGACATGTCCGTAATCGTTGTCAGGTCCTTCAGTCCGGACCAGATGTCAGCATCAGCAGTCGCTCCAGACTGCCCTGCATCACCGCCAGCGGGTGGGCTCGGAATTCTGAGCCTTTTCCTCGCACCCCCAGTTGCGGGAGAATGTGAAGGAGGAGATGTTGACAGGTCGCGTTCCGCTTGACTTGACAATTTTGTCACCAGCAGGTCTTTCAACCCCAGCAGACCTGTGTCTGCCGGAAAGAGAGATCCAAGGTAGGCTTTAAATCTAGGATCGAGCACGGTGGCCAAAATGTAGTGCTCTGATTTCAACAGATTGACCACCCGTGAATCCTTGTTAAGCGAATTAAGGGCTGCATCCACAAGTCCCACATGCCTAGCGGAATCGCTCCCTTTTAGCTCCTTCTTCAATGCCTCCAGCTTCTTCTGCAAAAGCCTGATGAGGGGAATGACCTGACTCAGGCTGGCAGTGTCTGAACTGACTTCACGTGTGGCAAGTTCAAAGGGCATCAGAACCTTGCACAACGTTGAAATCATTCTCCACTGCACTTGAGACAGGTGCATTCCACCTCCTATATCGTGCTCAATTGTATAGGCTTGAATGGCCTTTTGCTGCTCCTCCAACCTCTGAAGCATATAGAGGGTTGAATTCCACCTCGTTACCACTTCTTGCTTCAGATGATGGCAGGGCAGGTTCAGTAGTTTTTGGTGGTGCTCCAGTCTTCTGTACGTGGTGCCTGTACGCCGAAAGTGTCCCGCAATTTTTCTGGCCACCGACAGCATCTCTTGCACGCCCCTGTCGTTTTTTAAAAAATTCTGCACCACCAAATTCAAGGTATGTGCAAAACATGGGACGTGCTGGAATTTGCCCATATTTAATGCACACACAATATTGCTGGCGTTGTCCGATGCCACAAATCCACAGGAGAGTCCAATTGGGGTAAGCCATTCCGCGATGATCTTCCTCAGTTGCCGTAAGAGGTTTTCAGCTGTGTGCGTATTCTGGAAAGCGGTGATACAAAGCGTAGCCTGCCTAGGAAAGAGTTGGCGTTTGCGAGATGCTGCTACTGGTGCCGCCGCTGCTGTTCTTGCGGCGGGAGTCCATACATCTACCCAGTGGGCTGTCACAGTCATATAGTCCTGACCCTGCCCTGCTCCACTTGTCCACATGTCCGTGGTTAAGTGGACATTGGGTACAACTGCATTTTTTAGGACACTGGTGAGTCTTTTTCTGACGTCCGTGTACATTCTCGGTATCGCCTGCCTAGAGAAGTGGAACCTAGATGGTATTTGGTAACGGGGGCACACTGCCTCAATAAATTGTCTAGTTCCCTGTGAACTAACGGCGGATACCGGACGCACGTCTAACACCAACATAGTTGTCAAGGACTCAGTTATCCGCTTTGCAGTAGGATGACTGCTGTGATATTTCATCTTCCTCGCAAAGGACTGTTGAACAGTCAATTGCTTACTGGAAGTAGTACAAGTGGGCTTACGACTTCCCCTCTGGGATGACCATCGACTCCCAGCGGCAACAACAGCAGCGCCAGCAGCAGTAGGCGTTACACGCAAGGATGCATCGGAGGAATCCCAGGCAGGAAAGGACTCGTCAGAATTGCCAGTGACATGGCCTGCAGGACTATTGGCATTCCTGGGGAAGGAGGAAATTGACACTGAGGGAGTTGGTGGGGTGGTTTGCGTGAGCTTGGTTACAAGAGGAAGGGATTTACTGGTCAGTGGACTGCTTCCGCTGTCACCCAAAGTTTTTGAACTTGTCACTGACTTATTATGAATGCGCTGCAGGTGACGTATAAGGGAGGATGTTCCGAGGTGGTTAACGTCCTTACCCCTACTTATTACAGCTTGACAAAGGGAACACACGGCTTGACACCTGTTGTCCGCATTTCTGGTGAAATACCTCCACACCGAAGAGCTGATTTTTTTGGTATTTTCACCTGGCATGTCAACGGCCATATTCCTCCCACGGACAACAGGTGTCTCCCCGGGTGCCTGACTTAAACAAACCACCTCACCATCAGAATCCTCCTGGTCAATTTCCTCCCCAGCGCCAGCAACACCCATATCCTCCTCATCCTGGTGTACTTCAACACTGACATCTTCAATCTGACTATCAGGAACTGGACTGCGGGTGCTCCTTCCAGCACTTGCAGGGGGCGTGCAAATGGTGGAAGGCGCATGCTCTTCACGTCCAGTGTTGGGAAGGTCAGGCATCGCAACCGACACAATTGGACTCTCCTTGTGGATTTGGGATTTCGAAGAATGCACAGTTCTTTGCTGTGCTGCTTTTGCCAGCTTGAGTCTTTTCATTTTTCTAGCGAGAGGCTGAGTGCTTCCATCCTCATGTGAAGCTGAACCACTAGCCATGAACATAGGCCAGGGCCTCAGCCGTTCCTTGCCACTCCGTGTGGTAAATGGCATATTGGCAAGTTTACGCTTCTCCTCCGACAATTTTATTTTAGGTTTTGGAGTCCTTTTTTTACTGATATTTGGTGTTTTGGATTTGACATGCTCTGTACTATGACATTGGGCATCGGCCTTGGCAGACGACGTTGCTGGCATTTCATCGTCTCGGCCATGACTAGTGGCAGCAGCTTCAGCACGAGGTGGAAGTGGATCTTGATCTTTCCCTAATTTTGGAACCTCAACATTTTTGTTCTCCATATTTTAATAGGCACAACTAAAAGGCACCTCAGGTAAACAATGGAGATGGATGGATTGGATACTAGTATACAATTATGGACGGGCTGCCGAGTGCCGACACAGAGGTAGCCACAGCCGTGAACTACCGCACTGTACTGTGTCTGCTGCTAATATAGACTGGTTGATAAAGAGATAGTATACTCGTAACTAGTATGTATGTATAAGGAAAGAAAAAAAAACCACGGTTAGGTGGTATATACAATTATGGACGGGCTGCCGAGTGCCGACACAGAGGTAGCCACAGCCATGAACTACCGCACTGTACTGTGTCTGCTGCTAATATATAGACTGGTTGATAAAGAGATAGTATACTCGTAACTAGTATGTATGTATAAAGAAAGAAAAAAAAACCACGGTTAGGTGGTATATACAATTATGGACGGGCTGCCGAGTGCCGACACAGAGGTAGCCACAGCCGTGAACTACCGCACTGTACTGTGTCTGCTGCTAATATATAGACTGGTTGATAAAGAGATAGTATACTCGTAACTAGTATGTATGTATAAAGAAAGAAAAAAAAACCACGGTTAGGTGGTATATACAATTATGGACGGGCTGCCGAGTGCCGACACAGAGGTAGCCACAGCCGTGAACTACCGCACTGTACTGTGTCTGCTGCTAATATATAGACTGGTTGATAAAGAGATAGTATACTCGTAACTAGTATGTATGTATAAAGAAAGAAAAAAAAACCACGGTTAGGTGGTATATACAATTATGGACGGGCTGCCGAGTGCCGACACAGAGGTAGCCACAGCCGTGAACTACCGCACTGTACTGTGTCTGCTGCTAATATATAGACTGGTTGATAAAGAGATAGTATACTCGTAACTAGTATGTATGTATAAAGAAAGAAAGGCTTTAAAAATGATTATACGATACATTATATATCATATCATTGTATGGTTGTAAAATACAACTTAAAAACTTTAATGAATAAATACATAAAGTAGCTTTTATGTAACCTTTTTAAACCTATTAGCATAGACCGAATCTCATCGTGTGTATAGGCCTTTAGTTCAACAACAGCATGGGACCAGTTAGTGTGTTTTGACCACTGCACAGCACCTGGTGTTATATAGTAAGCACCACTATGGCATAGTATACAGCATTATGGGCCTGATATGAGTGTGACCAGCGGTGATGTGGAATGCAGTAGGAGGTGCTGTTTAGCAAGCACCACTTCTATATTCACCATGCAGTATATTGTGTGAATATAGAAGTGTTGGCTGTGTTATGTATTAGAGTAATTATTGCAGCTCCCAGCTAAAATTGCAACAATGTAATTTAGTGACAAGCTGCAGAGATTAACCCTTTCTGTGGCTGCTGCACAACCTCTATTCATATCGCTGAATTCAATTAGGGAGATGTTCTCACCCCGCGAGCAAGCGCAGGTAAATGCCACACTTAAATGTATGGGTATGGTCTCCATAAAATGAGCGTAGCCTTGCAGGCAAAGACTACCTTACACCCCAGTTCTTGACCCTGCACCAACAGACCTCGGCCACCACAGGGAAAAAAGTACAGTAATTTCCACCATGTTAAGCCCCACACATTAATGCCCTTTGGAACATATTATGTCACTCACCACAATATCTGTGATACACTATGCCCTACAGTAAAGCTTCTAATTACTTTTACAAAAACTGCTCAACGCCAAGAGTTTCACGTGCTGGGTGTCATGCTCATTGCCAGGGGTTTCACTCTCTGGGTGTCATGCTCATTGCCAGGGGGAACGCAGTAGGAGGTGTTATATAGTAAGCACCACTATGGCATAGTATATAGCATTATATATATTGTGAGCACTGGTGATGTTGAGTGCAGTAGAGCTGCTGCTGGGTAATTACAATTTACTACAACCACCAATATATTCTGCTGCACTATATATATGCAAAGCTAATTCTGCTGGGTAATTACAATTGACTACAACCACCAATATATTCTGCTGCACTATATCTATATTTGCAAAGCTAATTCTGCTGGGTAATTACAATTGACTACAACCACCAATATATTCTGCTGCACTATATCTATATATGCAAAGCTAATTCTGCTGAGTAATTACAATTGACTACAACCACCAATATATTCTGCTGCACTATATCTATATATGCAAAGCTAATTCTGCTGGGTAATGCAAATTGAAACATTATTGCATAGTATGTGATTTTGAAGTACTTTTTTAAAGTTTTGAATGATATAGAACCAGTTTAATCTTTGTGGAATGCCTGGTTGTTGTTTTTAAGGTAATTTATTGCCTGGCATTTGAGGTGGGGGGGGTTTGGTTACAGATTTAAATTATTGGTTTTACTTGTAATAGTCTTCTACTTAAGTCCAATGGTGTAGGCTGTGCAAAGCCGTTTGGCTGTGCATTTATTGATCCAAGCGTGCATTTTTATCAAAGCGTGATAAAATTGACACATAACAGCAGCGTTCAATCAGCGTTAATTTATCTTCAGCTGATATCGATTGTGAATTGACGTTTCTTCTCTTCTTGTCACCTACAGTTAATTACAATTGACTACAACCACCAATATATTCTGCTGCACTATATCTATATATGCAAAGCTAATTCTGCTGGGTAATGCAAATTGAAACATTATTGCATAGTATGTGATTTTGAAGTACTTTTTTAAAGTTTTGAATGATATAGACCCAGTTTAATCTTTGTGGAATGCCTGGTTGTTGTTTTTAAGGTAATTTATTGCCTGGCATTTGAGGGGGTGGGGTGTGGTTACAGATTTCAATTATTGGTTTCACTTGTAATAGTCTTCTACTTAAGTCCAATGGTGTAGGCTGTGCAAAGCCGTTTGGCTGTGCATTTATTGATCTAAGCGTGCATTTTTATCAAAGCGTGATAAAATTGACACATAACAGCAGCGTTCAATCAGCGTTAATTTATCTTCAGCTGATATCGATTGTGAATTGACGTTTCTTCTCTTCTTGTCACCTACAGGTAATTACAATTGACTACAACCACCAATATATTCTGCTGCACTATATCTATATATGCAAAGCTAATTCTGCTGGGTTATGCAAATTGAAACATTATTGCATAGTATGTGATTTTGAAGTACTTTTTTAAAGTTTTGAATGATATAGACCCAGTTTAATCTTTGTGGAATGCCTGGTTGTTGTTTTTAAGGTAATTTATTGCCTGGCATTTGAGGGGGTGGGGTGTGGTTACAGATTTCAATTATTGGTTTCACTTGTAATAGTCTTCTACTTAAGTCCAATGGTGTAGGCTGTGCAAAGCCGTTTGGCTGTGCATTTATTGATCTAAGCGTGCATTTTTATCAAAGCGTGATAAAATTGACACATAACAGCAGTGTTCAATCAGCATTAATTTATCTTCAACTGATATCAATTGTGAATTGACGTTTCTTCTCTTCTTGTCACCTACAGGTAATTACAATTGACTACAACCACCAATATATTCTGCTGCACTATATCTATATATGCAAAGCTAATTCTGCTGGGTAATGCAAATTGAAACATTATTGCATAGTATGTGATTTTGAAGTACTTTTTTAAAGTTTTGAATGATATAGACCCAGTTTAATCTTTGTGGAATGCCTGGTTGTTGTTTTAAAGGTAATTTATTGCCTGGCATTTGAGGGGGTGGGGTGTGGTTACAGATTTCAATTATTGGTTTCACTTGTAATAGTCTTCTACTTAAGTCCAATGGTGTAGGCTGTGCAAAGCCGTTTGGCTGTGCATTTATTGATCTAAGCATGCATTTTTATCAAAGCGTGATAAAATTGACACATAACAGCAGTGTTCAATCAGCATTAATTTATCTTCAGCTGATATCGATTGTGAATTGACGTTTCTTCTCTTCTTGTCACCTCCAGGTAATTACAATTGACTACAACCACCAATATATTCTGCTGCACTATATCTATATATGCAAAGCTAATTCTGCTGGGTAATGCAAATTGAAACATTATTGCATAGTATGTGATTTTGAAGTACTTTTTTAAAGTTTTGAATGATATAGACCCAGTTTAATCTTTGTGGAATGCCTGGTTGTTGTTTTTAAGGTAATTTATTGCCTGGCATTTGAGGGTGTGGGGTGTGGTTACAGATTTCAATTATTGGTTTCACTTGTAATAGTCTTCTACTTAAGTCCAATGGTGTAGGCTGTGCAAAGCCATTTGGCTGTGCATTTATTGATCTAAGCGTGCATTTTTATCAAAGCGTGATAAAATTGACACATAACAGCAGTGTTCAATCAGCGTTCAATCGAAGTGAAAAAGAAGGAAAACAGAAGCACACCAATCTAACAAAACAAAGAAAACTGAAGAACTAATAACAAATGTGAGTCACTTACTCCTCAGATCACTCACCTCCTGATTGTTGCATCTGATTACATAGCACAGAACTACCTTACTTGGACATTTCATAAACCATCCATTTCACCTACAAATGCCTGTATCTGTATTATTGTAATTTTGTTTTTTAAGCACAGCTGCACCAATGCAATTTTACCTGCAAACACTTAAAACATCTAACATAATTACCATTGCTTCTTAAACCTCTCACAATCCTTTCATTTCTTACACTCCAAATACATTTCTGCACCCACTTTATCTACGCTTTTGACTCATTTCATACTAAATCTACACCCCTTGAGCCTACACTGCTTTTCTCACCTGCATTTCTGCAATTCTTCTGCTCGGATTGCCTTACTGTCTCCTCTCCTACTTCCACTACTTCAACCTATTTACCTACTTAACACTATGTCAAGGTTTTCTTATACTCCCCACATCACTCAGTGTCTACCTAATAATGTATCTTTATCCTTCCCCCACTAGTCTCCTCCACCTCCTCCTCTCTCCCCTCCTCTGTCTCCCCTCCATCCCTCTGTTTCCTTCCCCCACCTTTCCTGTTACCCCACTTTCATTCACCTCTGCCCCATGGTCCTGCTACCCCACAACTCAGCCCTGCTCCCTCTCTCCATTCCCTGTCACCTCCCCACACCCCCATCCACATCACACTGACCTCCCTCCCTGCCCACCTCCTGCAGTTTCCCCTCCTAGCTCAGGCACCCGTACCATCACTACTCTCTCATCATCCCTGCCCTCAAAGTTAATCCCACCTCATCGCTACAGCAACCCTGAAAATCTAATTCACATCTCTCCCACAAACTCATACCCCCTATCCTGTGCCCTCTGGAATGCCAGATCTGTTTGTAACAAACTGGTCCCCACTCATGACCTTTTCATTTCCAACTCCCTACACCTACTAGCCATTACTGAAACTTGGATTACGCCCTCTGACACTACTTCTGCTGCTGCTCTCTCTGCTGGGGGCCTTACATTCACACACACACCCCGACCTGGGGGTCGCCATGGGGGTGGTGTTGGGGTCCTTTTACCTTCTAGTTACTCCTACCAACTCATACCACCAGAACCATCCCTTATATTCTCTACATTTGAGGTCCACGCCATATGCCTCTTCCAACCAGTCCATCTTAGAGTAGCTGTCATTTACCGCCCCCCTGGCACTGCTTCCAAATTCATCGACAACTTTGCTTCCTGGCTTCCTCACTTCCTCTCTTCTGACATTCCCACCATTATCCTAGGCGATTTCAACATCCCTATTGACATCCCCACACAATCCCCTGCCTCTAAACTCCTTAACCTCACCTCTTCACTTGGTCTCTCCCAGTGGACCTCCTCACCCTCCCATGTGAATGGGAGCACACTGGATCTGGTCTTCACTCACCGCTGTGATATTTCTGATTTTTCCAACTCCCCATTTCCCCTCTCTGACCACCACCTGCTCTCCTTCAACCTATCTCTCTCGACTTCCCCATCTCTACCTCCTAAGGCTACCATCACTAAGCGTAACATTGAAGCTATTGACACCACATTCCTTTCCTCCCTGTTTGACTCACTTCTCTCTCCTATTCTCTCTCTCTCATGCCCTGAACAAGCCACTTCCACATACAATGCTTCCCTTACTTCTGCTCTTGACTCTGTTGCTCCACCAACGACTATTCACCCTTGCAAATTAACACCTCAACCCTGGCACACCAAATGCACCAGATATCTGCAAAAATGCTCATGTACTGCTGAGCGACACTGGAGGAAATCACGCTCTAAGGCAGACTTCCTCCATTTCAAACTTATGCTCTCATCCTTCAGTGCTGCCCTTTCTCTTGCTAAACAGTCATACTTCAAGAACCTAATCTCCTCCCAGTCTTCCAACCCCCGGCGCCTCTTTGCCACTCTCAACTCACTCCTCTGCCCACCTCCACCTCATCTCCCTTCCTCACTCTCTGCTCTTGACTTTGCCACTTACTTCACATCCAAAATTGACTCCATACGTCAGGACATCACATCACACCAGACTATCAGTAACCAGCCTTCTCCCATCCCTTACCAACCCTCCCCATCCCTCGCACCAACTCTGTCATCTTTCTCCCATGCATCTGGAGAGGAAGTCATGGCCCTCATTCGTTCCTGTCCCCTCACCACTTGACCCTATCCCCTCCCGCCTCCTTTGCCACCTCTCTTCTTCTGCTTGTTCCCATCTTTCCCACCTTCTCAATCTCTCCCTCTCATCAGGCACTGTCCCCTCTGCCTTCAAGCACGCTCTCATCTCTCCTATTCTTAAAAAACCTACCCTTGATCCAAACACTCTCTCCAACTACCGACCCATCTCTCTCCTCCCTTTTGCCTCCAAACTCCTTGAGCGTATTGTCTACAACCGCCTTACTTCCTTTCTTTCCTCACACTCACTGCTTGACCCATTCCAGTCTGGCTTCCGTCCTCTCCACTCCACTGAAACTGCCCTTACAAAAGTATGCAATGACCTCCATGCTGCTAAATCTAAGGGACACTACTCTCTACTTATTCTACTTGATCTCTCTGCTGCTTTTGACACTGTAGACCATCCTCTCCTACTGCAAATCCTTCACTCCATTGGTCTGCGTAACACTGCCCTCTCTTGGTTGTCGTCCTACCTTTCTGACCGTTCATTCTCTGTCTCCTCTCATGACTCCACCTCCCCCTCACTTCCACTAACTGTAGGGGTACCCCAAGGTTCTGTCCTTGGTCCTCTTCTCTTCTCTCTCTATACGTCCTCACTAGGTAAGCTCATTAGTTCTTTTGGTTTCCAATATCATCTCTATGCTGATGACACTCAAATCTATCTTTCCTCTCCAGACCTCTCCCCTACTCTCCTCACTCGTATCTCCAACTGTCTCTCTGCTATCTCTTCCTGGATGTCCCAGCGCTTTCTTAAACTTAACATGTCTAAGACCGAGCTGATCATCTTCCCTCCCTCCCGCATAATCTCACCTCCTACAATCTCATTATCTATTGATGGCACTACTATCTCCTCTACCCCCCAAGCGCGCTGTCTTGGAGTAATCCTTGACTCCTCCCTCTCCTTCAAACCACACATTCAGCACCTCTCACAAACCTGCCGTTTTCATCTAAAAAATATTTCCAGGATCAGACTTTTTCTGACCCAGGATGCTACTAAGACTCTTATCCACTCACTGGTCATCTCCAGACTGGACTGCTGTAATCTCTTCCTGACTGGCATTCCTGACAAATACCTCTCTCCACTCCAATCTATCCTCAATGCTGCTGCCCGGCTCATTTTCCTCACCAAACGCACTACGTCCACCTCTCCTCTCTTACTAGTCCTTCACTGGCTCCCCTTCCCTTTCAGAATCCATTTCAAGCTTCTCACACTTGCTTACAAAGCCCTCACCCACTCCTCTCCCATCTACATCTCTGATCTTATCTCGCTTTACACTCCCACCCGTCCTCTTCGCTCTGCTAATGCACACCGACTCTCCTGCCTACGGATTACTTCCTCCCACTCCTACCTCCAAGATTTTTCACGTGCTGCACCACTTCTCTGGAATTCCCTACCTCTCCCCCTCAGACTCTCCACCTCTCTACAAAACTTCAAACGGGCTCTCAAGACCCACTTCTTCACCAAACCCAGCCAAATCTCATCCTAAACCTCTGTTCCATGCTCTCTATGTACCCCATCTGTCTCACCCCTGTCTGTCTACCCCTCCCTTTAAGAATGTAAGCTCTCACGAGCAGGGCCCTCTTCCCTCATGTGCTTACTCTTTTCTTACTTTAATAATCTTCAGCTGCACCAAATCCATCAGTCTTCTGCCACCTGATACTTATTCCAGTGTCATCTGCTGATGTAGCTATGTTTATTTACCCTGTACTTGTCCTATATTGTCGTCAACTGTAAGTTGCTGTTTTCCTGTTTGATTATTTGTTTATGTACTCTGTAATTGGGCACTGCGGAACCCTTGTGGCGCCATATAAATAAAGGATAATAATAATAATAATAAATAATATAATATTTAGCAGTACGGTACAGTAGGCCACTGCTCTACCTACCTCTGTGTCGTCAAGTATACTATCCATCCATACCTGTGGTGCATTTTAGAAAAAAACATGTCTCGGCAGAGCAATCTATAAATCCATCATTTTTCAGACAGCAACAGTGGGTATTGTAATAGTCACCCAATCCATCACTTTTATAGGGTTACATGCACCCACATGCTACAGCCTGTCTCAATAATTTTACTGTCACGCTGTGTGTGTTTGTGTTTTTATTTGGGTATTTTTTGTTGTTGTAGAACTACAGGTACCAGCAAGCCCGTTATTTCCCCGCCTGCTGGTACTTGAGGTTCTCCAAGTACCAGCAAGCGGGGGAGGCTTGCTGGGCCTTGTAGTTCCACAACGAAAAAACAATATTCTTTTTTTACACACATGGCTATCAGCCCGGCACCCACCACCCAGGGGTGCTGGGGACAGCCTCGGGCTTCACCCCTGGCCCTTGGGTGCCTCGAGGGGAGGAACCTCTTGATTTAAGGGCCTACATAAAAGTGTCCCCCGGCTGTGGCATTATCTCTCTGGCTAGAGGAGCCCGGTGCTGGTTTTAAAAATATGGGGGACCCCTACATCTATTGTCCCACGTATTTTTGGAACCTGGACCGGTCTAAGAGCCCGGTGCTAGTTGTCTAAATACGGGGAACCCCTGTCCAATTTTTCCCCCAGTATTTAAATAACCAGGACCGGCTCAAAGAGCCCGAGGCTGGTTATACTAAGGAGGGGGGACCTCACGCATTTTTTTTAACCCATTCAGACCCTTCTCCTTTAAGTTAATGGAAGCCCGGGACAACAAAATTGCATTCATGTCCTCCTCCCTCACCCTTCCCAGTCCCAAACACTCATTTTTTTTTTCTTTAAAAATGTATAATATATAACGAGAACAATGAGCAGGCAGGCAGCGGGCATTGGCGGCATCGGACTGAGATAGAAATTAGTGGTGGAGGGCTGGGTCAGTTGATTGTGGGCGAGTTTGTAAGCCATTGGCGGTGGCAGCGGGTATCGGCTCAGAGGCAGTAGCGGGCATTGGCTAAGGGTCATCGGCAGGATTCGGCGGACATTATGGCTGTAGTGCCTCACTAGCCACTGACCTCACTGCACGCCACTGTGGGACAGATGTAACATGCAGAGAGAGGTAGATTTGGGAGGGGGAATGTCCTAGCATAACTGTTAATTGCAGTGTAATACTGTAATTCAGCTGTGCAGCATTTGTGGCTAAATGTCAAAGAAGCCAGTATTTACCCTGCATGCAAAACAATAAATGTATTTGAACATACCTCCCAACTATCCCAATTTTTGCAGGACAGTCACTTTTTTGGGGAATGTCCAGCTAACCCAAACAACCCCCCCCCTTCCCATGGGGAAGGGGGGGGGGGTGGAAGGCTCCCTGTAGCTTGTTGCTCTGCAAATATGCACATTGTGGGTAATTCAGACCTGATCGCTAGGGTGTGTTTTTTGCATCCCTGTAATCAGGTAGTTGCCGCCTACAGCGGAAGGGAAAATTTGCTGTGCAGGTGTGTGATCACATGTGCACAAGAGCTGCACAGCTCAGCACTTACTCAGCCATTGAGGTGACGTCACAAATCCTCCCACAAAACGCCGGGTCCCTCCAGTGTTTTTCCGGACACTCCCTAGAAACATTCAGTTGCCACCCACACAAACACCCTCTTCTTGTCAATCTTCTTGTGATCTCCGGACCGTCGCACTTACGCATTGTGGCGCATACGCATGTGCAGTGCAGACCAGATTGCCCGCTGGCTGAAAATAAATTGAAGCGATCTGGTCTGAATAAGCCTCAATGTCTATTCACGGGAGACAGAGGGGCTGGGGCATGGCCAGCAGCTCACAGAGCACCTATAATGACAAAAATGGGAGACATGGCTCATGATCGCGATATACCTGCGAAGGTACGCCCTCTACTGATTGACAGGCAGAGGCATTCGCATTTTCTGCGGGGCACCCGGAGAAAATGTAGGCACACGCACAGGATGGACCCTGCGTATATGCCCCCATCCTCTTCATAGTTTTTGCGGTTGGAACGCGTATTACGATCCAAACTGAATTAGGCCCTATGTCTTATATACACGAGCAGTGTGAAAACATCAATCGATG